>NW_022436942.1:43263814-43558586 GCF_009761245.1 Sapajus apella
TTACATTCCTTGTTAGTTGTATCCCTAGGTATTTTATTCTCTTTGTAGAAATTCTGAATGGCAGTTCATTCTTGATTTGACTCTCTTTAAGTCTGTTATTGGTGTATAGGAATGCTTGTGATTTTTGCACATTGATTTTGTATCCTGAGACTTTGCAGAAATTGCTTATCAGTTTCAGGAGATTTTGGGCTGAGATGATGGGGTCTTCTAGATATACAATCATGTCGTCTGCAAATAGAGACAATTTGACTTCCTCCTTTCCTATTTGAATACCCTTTATTTCTTTTTCTTGCCTGATTGCTCTGGCTAGAACTTCCAG
Organism: Sapajus apella; assembly: GCF_009761245.1. NCBI lineage: Eukaryota > Metazoa > Chordata > Mammalia > Primates > Cebidae > Sapajus > Sapajus apella. The sequence goes on from NW_022436942.1 coordinate 43,264,134, forward strand.
TACTATATTGAATAGGAGTGGTGAGAGAGGGCATCCTTGTCTAGTGCCAGATTTCAAAGGGAATGCTTCCAGCTTTTTGACCATTCAGTGTGATATTGGCTGTTGGTTTGTCGTAAATAGCTTTTATTATTTTGAGATACATTCCATCAATACCTTGTTTATTGAGGGTTTTTAGCATAAAGAGCTGTTGAATTTTGTCAAAGCCTTCTCTGCATCAGTTGAGATAATCATGTGGTTTTTGTCTTTGGTTCTGTTTATGTGGTGAATTACGTTTATAGGCTTGCGTATGTTGAACCAGCCTTGCATCCCTGGGATGAAGCCTATTTGATCATGGTGGATAAGCTTTTTGATGTGCTGTTGCAATCGGCTTGTCAGTATTTTATTGAAGATTTTTGCATCTATGTTCATCATGGATATTGGCCTGAAGTTTTTTTTTCTTGTTGAGTCTCTGCCGGGTTTTGGTATCAGGATGATGTTTGTCTCATAAAATGATTTAGGAAGGGTTCCCTCTTTTTGGATTGTTTGGAATAGTTTCAGAAGGAATGGTGCCAGCTCCTCTTTGTATGTCTGGTAGAATTCAGCTGTGAACCCATTTGGACCTGGGCTTTTTTGAGTGGTAGGCTCTTAATTGCTGCCTCAACTTCAGACCTTGTTATGGGTCTGTTCAGGGTTTCGGCTTCTTCCTGGTTTAGGCTTGGGAGGAGGCCAGTGTCCAGGAATTTATCCATTTCTTTCAGGTTTACTAGTTTATGTGCATAGAGTTGTTTGTAATAATCTCTGATGATGGTTTGAATTTCTTTGGAATCTTTGGTGATATTCCCTTTATTGTTTTTTATTGCATCAATTTGGTTATTCTCTCTTTTCTTTTTTATTAATCTGGCTACTGGTCTGCCTATTTTGTTGATCTTTTCGAAAAACCAGTTCCCGGATTTATTGATTTTTTGAAGGGTTTTTTGTGTCTCTATCTCCTTCAGTTCTGCTCTGATCTTAGTTATTTCTTGTCTTCTGCCATGTTTTGAGTTTTTTTGATCTTGCCCCTCTAGCTGTTTCAATTTTGATGCTAGGGTTTTAATTTTAGACCTCTCCTTGCTTCTCAGGTGGGCACTTACTGCTATATATTTTCCTCTAGAGACTGCTTTAAATGTGTCCCAGATATCCTGGTATGTTGTGTCTTTGTTCTCATTGGTTTCAAAGAACATCTTTATTTCTGCCCTCATTTCATTGTTTATCCAATCAACATTCAAGAGCCAGTTGTTCAGTTTCCATAGTAAACTAATTTTATAGTATTACATACATTTGTGCTCAATCTTTAAATTTTAATTTAGACACTGCTCATGGAACTACATAAATTACAAAAAAACTTCTATGTTTTGAAAGTTTATTTTTTCCAAGGTTTATGAAAGGCAAATTCTTCTACTGGGGTATACCCAGTGATGTTTAGTTATTTACAAGTGCTCTGTACTTTACACTATTCAAAACCCATTTGTTTCAAAGCATAACTGTTAAATTTTCATATGACATTTATATTCCCATAGGCTCCATATAATTATTATTAGATTACAATTAGCTGTTTGTCATACTAAATACAAAGAACCTATACAAATGTAAAAGAGGGCATTCATAAACTTCATTCAAGCATTTCATATTTCCCTGTGTATGTCTAAACAGTGTGGCTTAAACTCTTTGATATATATTGTGATTTATAACATAAAACCAGTGAATATTTCTACAGCTCAATATTCAAAATATCATATAGACTAAATTAAAAAAATTGTTCAGTGATTATTCAATTTTGGAAAATTCTGCATAACAGCATCATGATGTTTTTGTTTCAAGAAATATCTGGTATAAATCCACAGACAAAGAGTGTATGTGTGTGTGTGTGTGTGTGTGTGTGTGTGTGTGTGTTCTTTCATTTTTTTGTCTATTAATAATAGAATATACCAAATGAACTTATGGTTAAATGCTTTCTAGGCAAAATGGTGAAAGTATGAGCTTCCTGCTACATAACATAACTACCCACAATAAATTGATAAGCTCAAAAAGAATGGACAGATGAAAAGCAGAATAAGAGGTAACGGAGAGAACCCAGAATATTATGGATGGGAAAATAAACTAGTCTCTTATTTTCTATCTCTTCAGTCATAAAACAGTCTTAAATTAACATATGGCCTTAAGCCACAGAAATAATGTCAAGGGAATCATTTTGATAACACCTGTGAAATAATGAAGATGAAATCTAGTTAATCTTTTATTTGGGCAAAAGGATTTACAAAAGGAGTAAGTACATGGTTTTGCTGGAGGCAGTTGTGACTTCATCACTTTTACTTGCATCTAGAAGAATAGAAATAGCTCTAAAAATATGAGTATAGGTTGTGGTAAATAAAGTTGATGGAAATAAAATATGTAGAAAACTCACCAAAATTTTAAAAGTAATGTAAAAAATGTTTACAAGATTTATATTTCTTTTTAAAAAGGAAATGTAAATCATGCCTTGACTGAGATGGTTCAAGATGAGAAAATTCATCTTGCTCTTCAACTTTCCATAGGAACGAAGAAGGATAGAAAAAAGGTGGTTCATCCCCCAAAAGGCATATTTTACAATTCTCTATAAATGGTCAAACAAAATGATGAAAAGAGAAGCATGTTTCTGAGGTCAGATCAAAGAAACTCGGAGAATAATGGAATGGTGAAGTAGACTCAGGAATCAGAATCAGCATATAAAATGCATTTTAGACCCCATAGATAGGAAGACATGGCATCATTTGTCCATCAGGATTTTATAAAAGTTATGAATCAATGGACATGTGACTAATATATGTCTCAAATTTTCTAAATTTGTGTTATTATTGAGAATATACTTTCCCTTTTCTACCACTGTATGTTGGGGGAAGGTTTGCTCTTCAATGCATAAATCTTTGAATCATGAAGAACTCATCCAAACTTGTTATAGATTATAGGATCTTAAACTTCAGCATGCTAAAATAATTAGATTGCGGTCATGCAATGACTGTGTTTTACTAAGTTTTAAGATATTCTGATTGCGACCAGGAGAGTACACTGCTTTCAAAGGAATTATTGGTTAGCATTCTTTCTTCCTTCTTGTTTCCATGTGCTGTGATATATAATGTCAGTTTCTCTCATTAAAAAAAAAAAAATGTTAAGTGCGCTTCTGTTAGCTTTGGTCAATGATGTGGATAGAAGTGACAGTGTGCTAGTTCTGCACATAGCCTTATGTGGCCTCAAATGTTTACTGCTTGGTCATCTGTGCTTTGCTAATACTATTTCAAAAGTATGGTTCAGCTGACCCACAGATTCATGAGAATAAGTAACTATTGCTTTGAACCATTCCGTTTCGGGTGTTTTTCAAGATGACTTTAACAATTTATATTCCTCTTAGGATTACTGAGAAAATTATGTATCACCCATTCCTACATACTGACAGTATTTTATTTTTATTTTAATACCAAACAAATAAGTGATTAGTTAGCTGCTGTTCAAATTCAGTTTTCAGATTTCTAGCGATTTTCAGCACCCTCTGTGAATTCATTTCTCGTATTTCCACATTTTAAAATAATTTGTCTTTTTGTTAACGTGTGAGAGTCTTGCTGTAATTATTAATTGTTACATAATCAAATTTCTATTACTTTCTTGGGCAATGCAAATTCTATATGCTTTTCTGAGAATGAAGATTTTGTTATCATATGGTAAAATAATTGCTTCTTTATGTTCTATAGAAGTACATAATTTTAATGCAGATAAATTCATAATTATTAAGATTTTGGGTCTTTTAAGAGAATTCTGATGTACCATAATGTCTAAAAGTATTTTCATATTTTCTTCCAAGCTATTTTTTTTTTGTAATTTTGCCTTACAAATGCACATTGTTTTATGGGTTGAATTTCATCCCTCCAAAAATATGTGTTGGAATTCTAACTCCTATTCTCTCAGAATTTAATCTAATTTGAAAATAGTGTTGTATTTATATTTAATAGTGTTGTATTTATATTTAAGTTAATATGAGATTATTCTGGAGTAGAATAGGGTCTTAGTCCAATATCATTAGTGTTCTTTATTAAAAAAATGGGGGGGGATTTGAAAACAGAGACAGAGATGGACAGGGAGAATGCCATGTATAATACAACTGGAAGTCCAGGACAGCTAAAGATTAATGGTCAACCAATGGACCCAGAAGACAAAGCACAGGGCCATAGAGAATGATTCTCAGGCTTGAAATCTGACCGAGTTTGCTCTACTGGGTTTTGAACTTTTTCAGGGACTATAACCTCTTTATTTCTTCCAATTTCTTCCTTTTGGAATGTGGATATTTATTATATGCTTGTCTCACTACTTAATGTGAAACGTGATAATTTGTCTGGTGTTACAGGTTCACAGATAAAGGAAGATTTTTGTCCCAGGATGAATCATACTTCAAGTCTCACCCATACTGGTTTAAATGATTTAGATGATGAGACTTTGGACTTTGAACTGATGATATTTAAATAAGACTTTAGACTTAGAGTTAGTGCAGGAACTTAGAGATATCGGGATTGATGGATGGATTTTGCACAGGGGAAGGACAGAAATTTTGGAGAGTTCAGAGGTAGACTTCCTACTGTGGATGAGTCTGCAACTATCTGAGAACTCCAGAATAGCACCTCTGCAGCAATTTCAGTCCTTTGTCTTGGCCTAAAGCTTTACTTCACTTGGGTGTAATGTATCTGGCTGGCAATCTCTGGGAATTGAATGGCTAGAGGGGGTAGATAATAGAACAATGAAGGGGACATTCCAGACAGTAGTTAGTTGGATTCCAGGGTTCCATCCTTCCAAGTTTTCATGAGAACTAGTGCACCTAGAGGGTATAAAGGCTGAGCTTTCTCCTCTTTCAATTCTGGGTTTGTTTGTAACCCATATTCCTGCTGGAAGCCTGCCATAGAAGAGACATACTGGGTGACTTTGATAGTTTCTTCATCTAGCCGTAAGTCAGAATATAGGAATGGTTTACCATATAGTGCCTAGTAGGGCTTTAATTGTAAAGGAGTCTTAGGGGTAACATGGATTTAAAGGAGGGCTGGCGGTCAGAGGTCCACCCATGACTTGTGGTTTCCTGACACAGTTTATTAAGGATGTGTTTGAAGGTTTGGTTATTTCCTTCTACCTTTCCTGAAGACTGTGGTCTCCAGGCAGATTGAAGGCATCATTTCATGCCAAGGGCAATACTAACTCTTAAATCACTTGGGAAATGAAGTATGGGCCATTGTCATTTTGCAATAACCAAGGAAGCCCAAATCAGGGAAGGAGTTCCTTCAGGAGGAATTTAGCTACTTACTGTGCCTTCTCAGTCTTTGTGTGACAGGTCTCTACCCACCATATGAAATTATCTACACAGTTCAACGGGTACTTATATCTGTGGCATGAGGGGATCTGAGTGAAGTCCATCTTCCTGTCTCCAGGGTATTTACCTCTTCTGTGGATTGGACTTATTAATGGAGGAGGCTTTTCTCTGTGGGGATTCTTTATGCCACACAAGGAGAAAGTCTGCAAAGCCTGTTCAATAGCCTTTTTCAGTCCTTCCTGCTAAACGCCCACTTATAAATTTGCCCTGGACTGTCCTGCCCTTTGGCAGATGAAAAAGTACCCCCAGGGTATCCCATCCATTTGTTTCTTTTTGATATCCCATTTGATGATCAATCTATTTCTTCCCAGGTGTATTGGAGTAGGGGTAATTTAGAGGGCGAGAAGGGAGCAAGGCTCCCAGGAAGGTAAACTTTGGGACAGCTGCTTCTTTAGTTTTCTAGTGAGCCAAGCTATTGCCTTGTGCGGTTTCATTGGGGGGGGCCCTCTGGTGTCCCTTGCAGTGCACTACTGCCACCTCCTGGAGCAAATGAACAGCCTCTAGCAGCTCTAAGACTTGAGGCCTGTACTTACTTAATGGAAGTATCCCCTTTCCCTCCATATAGCTGCCTGGGTAGGAAGGATCAAAAAAGCATGTTTGGACTCTGTATAAATGGTTATTCTTTTTCCTTCCCCTAGTTTTAGGGCTCTGGTTAGCACAATGAGTTAAGCTAGTTGCACTGAAGTCCCCAGGGATAAAGCTTTAGCTTCAGTCACTTGGTAAAGGTACACCAAAGCATATCCTGCATATCTAGTTCCATTCCAGACAAAACTACTCCCATCTGAAAATCATATTTTGATGGGATCACCCAGGGGTTGGTCCTTTAAGTCTGCCCTGCTGGCATTAATTTGGCTGAGTCCTTCAGAGCATGAATATCCCAGGTGATTGTCTCCTGGTAGGGGCAAGCAGGTGGTTGGCTTGAGGATTGAGCACCATTCAACTGTTACCTGTAGGTTCTTAATAACAAAACCTGGTACTTTAACAATCTGTTGTCAGTGAGTCCCTGTGGCCCTTTTATCCAATAAGCGGCCAGCTTGTTGGAATATTAGCAGTTAGATTGATTGCCCCATGGTGATTTTGAAGACCTCCTCAAGTAGGACTGCTGCAGCCACATCCTTGAGACTGTGTGACTACTTCTGTACAACTGGGTCCAGGTGCTTTGAAAAGCACCTCCTGGACATTTGATTAGCCCAATGTTTGAGTTAGACCTCCTAGGGCCACAGCTTGCCTTTCAGTGATAAAAAGCTGAAATGCTTTGGTTAGTATCGGTAGCCCAAGGGCTAGGGCTTGTGAGACAGCAGTTTTTAGCTGCCTAAAGGTTTGCTCTGGATCCTTCTCCCAGAGAAGTGGGGCCCTACTAGTCCATTCTGTTAGAACCTGATATAAAGACTTAACAATTCCATCATACCCCAGTGTCCAAAGTCTGTATTATCCCATGTGTCCCAGAAAAGCCTGAAGTTGCTTTTGGGTGCTCCAGGTAGGTATCTTAAGAATGACCTGTATCCATTCTGGGTACAGCTTACGTTCTCCAAGGGTCAGAATTATTCCCAGGCATTAGACCCCCTGTCTTAGTAGCTGTGCCTTGGTCTTGGGCACTTTGTATACCTGGTCTGCAAGAAAATTCCTGTCTGGACTAAATATTGGATTTCCAACTCCCTTGTTGGGAAGTAGATTAATAGGTCATCCACATACTGTAAGAGATGCACCCCCCTCCCCCACAAGAGTTATGTCCTGCAAATCTTTATCCAAGGCTTGCCCAAACAGATGGACTGTCTCTAAAATCTCATGGAAACACTGTCCAGTAAGATTCCAGGTGAGATGTTGATGCCTGCATTTTTCATTCTCCATTCAAATGCAAAGAGAAATCGGGACAGCCAGTCTAAGGGGACACAAAATAAGGCATCCTTGAGGTGTAAGACTAAAACCACTGAGCATCTGGAGGTATTTGCCCTAGAATTACATATAGGTGGAGACTATACGATGTGTTGGGACTACTGTCTCATATAATTTGTAAGTCCTAGACTAGCCTGTGTTCACCATTGGTCTTTTTAATGAGTAAGAATGGGATGTTACAGAGTAAACTGTAACACTACAGTCCATGTTTTAGAAACTTCTTAATCAAGAGCCAAAGTCTATTTGGCGTCTGGTAGAAAAGGAAGCTGCTTTCTTCAAGGATAGCGAGAAGGGGTCTTGAGCTGAATGACTGCTGGCATTGACGTTATAGCCCTTCTGTGCTATTCTTGTGGCCCAGACTTCTGGGTTAATGGGAAGGTCTGTGGGCAGTTCATCCCTGTGTGGCCTCTTCGAGGCATAAGATTGCATTTGGAAAAGTAGGAGTTGGCCCTGCAAGGAAAGTTAATTGATCTTCTAGTCTGAACACAATGTCTCTGCCCAAAGGAGGCTTAGGGCATTCTGGCATCACTAAAAATGAATGAGAAAAGAGTTACCCCTGACAGGGAGCACAGAGGAGAAGTAAACCTCCAGGTTATGACCACCCCATTTATTCCCATTACCTGGCAGACTCAGGGGATAATTGCCCAGGAAAAGAGGTAGCATCAAGCAGGGAGCAACCGATCCAAAAGGAAAGTTAATGTCCTACCTGCCACATCCAAAGTAGGCCTTGGCTCCATCCCTTTAATATGTTTGATCTGAGAGCCAGCTGGACTGTAGGACTTCCTCAGCTCAAGGCCATCAGGGGTTGGGATTCTGTCCCAGGAGCCCTTCAGCACCTCAGGGAAGTCTTATCTCCAGTGGTCAAGCTTGTGGCAGAGGGAGCAAGCCATGCAGGGTTTGTTCCCATTTACCCCATCAGGGCAGTTTGCTTCCCAGTGGCCTGCCTTCCTGCACTAATGGCAGTTACCTGGGAGGGTGTTTCGAGGGCAGCCTAGGGAGGCTAGTGAACTTATAAGGCAGCCAATAAAGCTACTACCTTTCGTTTTGCATCTTTTGCCAAGCCCTTCCTTTTTCCTTCCAGCCCCACTTATAAAAGACTGAGGAAGCTATTTTGAGGATGTCAGTCATAAGGATATTGGGGTCCAGCGATAGTTTTTGGAGTTTCCTTTGAATATCTGGGGCTGCCTGCATTAACAAGGAATCTTTTAGGACCAGTTGCCCTTCTGGTGTATCTGGGTTTAGGTTTCATGAGGGCATCTTGTACCCTTTCTATAAAAACCGTGCAGTTTTCAAGAGGACCTTGATTTATTAAGGTCAATTTATATAGTTCACTGAAGCTTTTTTCTGCTAGCTCTCAATCTCTTGATTAGACAAAGGAACACATGGATTGTTTCCCAAATACCCGCCCTGGGTATTGCAATCCCAGCTGGGGCTAACCTGGGAATTGTGGTGGCCCCCACAGTGTAGCCACCAGGGTTAATCATGCGCATTGCATTTGCAAATTGCTAGGCTGCCTCAATAATGGAATCGTCACATTCTCCCTTGGAAAGTGGCCCAGTATAACTGTGAGGTCCTTCCAAGCGAGTTCAAATGTTAGACCCAGTTTACAGAACCCTTCAATGTATTTGTCAGAGTCATCCATACACCCTCCTAGTTTGCTCTAATCTGTCTCAGGTCTTGCATAGGGAATGGAGCCTGAACCCTAGTGGACCAGCTGGGACTGCTAACCTCCTGAAGGGAACATAAGCCAAAGGGGAGGTGTTCTGAGAATAGCCCTGGAAATGGAGGAAAAGGCTCCAGGATGGAAAGACTTGGATGTGATGCGTTAGAAGGGGCCATGGGGTTTAAGCTAGGTTCTACCTTTTGCTTGTCTAGGGATTGAGCTCTGGACAAGCCTGTTAAAGGGTCCCCTAGACTGACCAGAGGAGGTTGCTGAGTTTGGCTGGTAATATAGCTGGATCAATTTTACAAGCCCAACAAAGGTCAGAATTGTTTCTTAGGGCCACAAAAGCCTGCACACTGGGGATTTATATCCATTTTCTCTGCTGGCAGCAAAACAATTCCAATTGATACATCATATTAAAATTTATGCTTCTGTTTTACAGCCGAGATTTCTGGTCCCAGAGCTTGTATCGAACCCATGCTATGTTACAGAAAAATACTAGCCTTTTCTTACTTTTAGAGTTTGGAGGATCAAACTTTTTCCAGTTCTTGAGGATACATCTGAGGGGCATGTCCTATGGTATGGAGTTGCAATTACCTATCTGTAAAGAGAGAACAGAGGAGAGGTTGAAAAAGGCCTCCCTTTTTATTTCCCTGTTATCCCTGAATAGGGCATTCATCTTTCATCCCTGGGGTTTCAGAATGAACCAGTCTCACAAGGTACCCTGAACCTTGGTTTCATCTTGTTTTAAGAAGACACAATTACCCACTTGAGAACAGAGGGGATATGGGGATGAACAAGGCCCTTCCAATCATCCCTGGGGTTCCAGAATGAACTGGTCTCACCAGGCGCCCTGAACTTTGCCTTTATCTCTGTTCTAATGGTAATTTGTTCTGTGTCTATATCCTCATACCAGCCTTCATCTCTGTCCTACGAATAATTTGGTTTCCTGTGTCTGTGGCCTCAGGCAGGCCTATAGGCTTCACTCTAGGATCTTGCATTGACCCTTTTCCAGAGAATACTAGTAATGAAATAATTTCCTAACCTTTTGTGTTCCCATTCCCCATGTCCTTTCAGGTAGATGAGGACACTGTTCCCAGACAAAAGCCATAAAGAGGCTGAGCTCCCTTTTCCTATACATAGCTTTGCGTTGGCAATCTCTGTGGATGTTGAGAATGACATGGAGGGAGCCAGAAGAAAATAGGAAAATGATATCCTTGATAGGCAATGTGCAAAAGAAGTGCTTTAAAGAAAGCAGGTCAATTTCTCTGTAACAGGCAGATAGGGAAGGAAGTATTGCGGGCGCTTATGGAAAGCTAGTGTGATTTCACAGAAACACCAGCCTCTGGTCCCTAGAGAGCAGTTCTTGTCAGCATTGTCTCCTCTTGACGTAAAGGATAAAACACTGGAGAACCAGAGAGTTTGGAATAAGAGCTCTCATCAGGCACAGAAAAAAATGTTCCTTTCCCAAAAAATAACTAGCCCCAATATTAGAATACAAATGGAAATTCTGTGAAGGTGGATAGACTTCCTTAAGAACCAGCAGAAAACTGAGTCCAGGAATATGGTGGGGATAACGAGTGAATAGTAAGTAGCCAAGAGTTGACAAGGCTAGGGCTCCGACCAGTGCTTGTTTTGACAGTAAGTCAAGACGCAGGAGATGGGCTGGAGATCATCTGGACTGGGGAAGTAAAATCAAGGGCAGATCTCTGGGGAAACCAGGTTCCTGCCTCTTGATTGCAAGGCAGACACAACAAGGGCTGCCAGCACACAAACAACAAACAGGGAGAATATGTTTCAAGCAGGAAAAAAACTTGCAAGCACACGAAGTGAGGGCATATAGGCTGATTTTAGCTGAAGGAGAAGCAGGGAAGTTCCTCAGAAATTTCACAGTGCAGGCTTAGCTCTACAACCCTTGCACACTCCCTGTCAGGAGGGGCATAGTAGTTCAGGACCCTAAAATCCTCTCACCTCTGTGAGTCACTGGTCAGGATGACCAGAGAAATCAGACAGAGGGAACAGAACCACTGTAGCCAGTGGGAGTGCTTCTGGGGAACAGTCTGTAGGTAGGAGAAAAGCAAAGGAGGTGAAAGGAAAAGAAACAGGAAAAAGAAAAAAGGGTGAGGAAGGAAAAGAAAAAGGTGAGAGACGAAAAGGAAAAAAGATAAAGGAGGAGAAACCATCTATGAGGGTTTGAATACCTCTAGTGGATGAAGGTGAGGCATTGCAGCGCCTTACCACCAGATGACGGATCTGAGTCATGACACCAAAGTATGTTACCAGCCGGTGAGCTGTACGAAGAAACTCCAGAGTGGCAACTCTGCAGCAAACTTGGTCACTTATCTTAGCAAAGGAGAGAATTCAAATGAGAGACACAGGCAATGTTTAAAGAAGGAGAGAGAATTTCTTTTAAACAAAGTGAGAATTTATTAGAGAATGTAGAGTACCCTGGTAAGAGGGCCAAGGGGATGACTTGAAAACTCGAGTGCCCTGTTCTCTTTTTTGTTTAGACTCTAGAGTTTTTATACTCTCTATTGTTTCCCAGGCTCTCTATCTCCTCCCTTTCTTCTTCCCCTGGTTGGGCTGTTGCTTAACTGCCACGTGCAAGGTGGCCTGCCAGCACATGCGAGGGCCCACCTGCCCAGTGTGTTTACTGAAGTCCTGTACATGCTCATCAGTGATAAGTCATCCTAACTGGTCAAGCACCCGCAGAGGATGATCATATACTGGTCAGATTCTGCCATCTTACCCATTTAGTGAGCATGCTGGAGACCTTATCAGGAATGTGGCTTGCTAACTCCAGGTTTTCTATCTGTTGCAAGACTCCTTTCATTCCCAGTACCAGTCATGGCCACTTACTATCTCAGAGGGAGAGTTTTATGACTACCTGTCCTTCACTCAATGGATACCAAGGAAAAAGAGAGAGGAGTCCTTCCCTGGGGTACCTCCCTTTTCTTGCTCATTATTTCAGGGGAACAGATTTATGATTGCCTGACTGTGGCTTGATAAATGCCCAACATTCCTGGGAACCGTCTTTCCTGCCCTGCTCACGTCTAGCTACCAGTTCTAACTAATAGAGGTTGAATTGTGTATTCAAAAATATGTGTTGAAGTTGGAATCCCCACTGTTTCAGAATCTGATTTAATTTAGAAATAGGTCTCTCATAGATAGAATTCATTAAGTTAAAATCAGGTTATACCAGAGTAGTATAGAGTCGTAATTCCATATTACTGTGTTCTTACAAGAAGAGGAAAATTTGAGCACAGAGACAGAGACCAATATAAGTATAATGTCATGTGATGAAAGAGGAAGAGATTGCTGTGAGGTACCTATCAGCCAAGGGGTGCCAAGAATTAATGGTTTTTAAGAGAAGCTACAAAGAGGAAGATAGGATTCTACCAAGAGTCTCCAAAGGAGCATGAACCTGGCGACATCTTGAATTTGGACTTCTAGACTCCAGAACTGTGAAAGAACAAATTTCTGGTTTTTGCCACCCAGTTTGTGACACTTTGTTGGAGAGCTCTAGAAGACTAATAGTATTTAAAATACCAGACTATACTTTTAGTTATGGTGTGAAGTACAAATCTAAGTTTATTACTCTTATGTGGCTAGCAATTTTCCCAGCAATATTACTTAAATAGTCCATTTTTTACACATGCGTTCACATAAATTCTCCTAACACTGCAGTTGAATTCTACAAAAGTTACATATCATTTTATTTTATGTACTTTTAATAATAATTTTATAGTAAGTATAATTTTATAATAAGTCAATATTCTATCCCTCTTCTTTCTCCCATTTCAAATTTTCTGTTTTGGGCTGTTTACTTCTCTTTATGAATATTTGGCTCAATTTATCAAATTACATATTATAAGTTTATAATGTTTATAGAATCTGTGAAATTGAAAACATTAAAGTATTTGATTTAATTGTAAGTTATATTGGAGAAATAAACATCTTTGCTATACTGACTATTACCATTTACAAATCAGGTATATCTCCATTTTATATTTATTTCTTCTTTTGTCTATTATTCATTAGAATTTAACGTTTCTTTATTGACTATTTTGTATCTTTTGAAATATTTATTCTCAATTACTTTACAGTTTCTCTTGCCACAAGTTGTACAGTCTTAAATTATAGATTTAAACTCTTAATTGCCATTGGAGAAGGAGTATACTTGAAGTAGTATGTAGAGGTGTGTACTTTATATATGTGAACTTTCTTTTTAGTAGAGTAGTGCTTTTCAGATTATTTTCAATTTCTTTTTAGACGATGTTAATATAACAGTCTTCTTGAAGTCCTTTCCAATCATTATATTATGAATTTATGGTATATCACATAGGCCTAGTTCTTTGCCTTAATTTTATTTTCTGCATAGATTTTCAATTACTAATTTATCTTAGAGTCATATATCTACAATTACTTTCCAATCATGATTCAGATTTTATCATTATATATATATATATATCTCCAAGGAAAGTTTTCATTTTATACAAATTAACAAATGTGAGGGATCTACTGTGTCAAACATCATATCTCATTTTCCAACTGTTAACATGATTTATGTACATCTTTGCTCTTTTTCTTTTGTCAGTCTTGCATGAAGTTCAACAATTTTGTTAGTGTTTTCAAGATATGAGCTTTTGATTTTGTCAATTCTCTCTTTATTTTCTGTTTCATTTATTTTATTAATTATTTTATTTATTCAATTTGGTTTGAAAAATATTTCTAGTGTTTTCATTTTAATTCCCTCATTCAAGTGGTTAGTTCATTGATTGTCAAGATTTATATTATTTTAGTGAATATACATCCGCCCATCCACAGTGGTTATCTGCATTTCATAAATTTTGATATGTAGTAGTTATTGTCTTTCAATTTTTTCTGAATTCTGTAATTATTTTGCATCTATGTAAAGGGTAAATCCTAAATCTTCCAGTCACATATTGGTGGTTTTCTGTGAGTTTGTTTTTTTTTTTTTTTTTTTTTTTTTGAGACAGAGTCTTGCTCTGTCGCCAGGCTGGAATGCAGTGGTACAATCTCGGCTCACTGCAACCTCCACCTCCTGGGTTCAAGCGATTCTTCTGCCTCAGCCTCCCGAGTTGCTGGGACCAGAGGTACGTGTCACCACACCTGGCTAATTTTTGTATTTTTAGTAGAGACAGGGTCTCACCATGTTGGCCAGGATGGTCTCGATCTCTTGACCTCGTGTTGCACTCACCTCGGCCTCCCAAAGTGCTGGGGTTAGTTTGTATTTTTAATCTAATTCAGTATGTGCTTGTGAAAATTACACATTCTGTCATTGTTCGGTTCAAAGTTCTAATAAAACTGTTTAAGTGTGGGATTATAATCTACACAAATATTTAAAACAGAAGTGAATGTTTCAATTTCTCTTATAATTCTGTCAAGTGTTCGCTCTATACAGTGAACACTTGACAGAATTATAATTATGTGTGTAGAACATGTAAACTATAAATACACACACACACACACACACACACACACACATATATATATGAGTTCTATTTTTATTAGAAGTGCAGTCCAATGAGGATCCATATTTTCTAGTCATTTATCCATTCTAATTCTTACTTTAAAGAAATATAAGATCCCATATTATTTCCTCACAGGATACTGGATTTGATCACCACAATCCATTAAATCACCTGGACTCATACACAGGTTTCCACCTAACTTTTTACAAGACATGACCAGTCCAGGTGCCAATTTTTATGCGTCCTGCACTGGTTTTAATTTAATCTATTCTTCTTCTGACAACACAATCACTTTTTATTTAAAACCAAAGTTGGTAGGAAATAGCCTAATTTGTATGTAAGCAAGAAAATATCTATAATTATTCCCAAATGTAGCCTTCTTTGTCTCCTTTACATTGCTTTGTCTTTTTATCCATGTCACTTATCACATTCAAATATACTATACAATTAACTGATTTGTCTTAAAGTCCATTTTCTTCATTTGGTAACTCATTTCGTATTAGGATGAGCTCCATGAGTGGAGTAAACTTATCTGAATTGTTCATGATTTAACAAAAACCTTTGAATGGTATTCAAATGTAGCTGAAGAAAAACAAATATTTTAATAAATGGATTTCAAGTAGTTGCTCGAGCATATCATAAGACTTGGAAATACTTTTGAGGTTATTGGCTTAGTTAAAATAAGAAAATGTAAATCATATGAATAACTGCAAACTGCTTAGTTATTATTTTAGGTTATATGTTTAGGTTTTTAAGATAAACTTTTTAGTTTATCTTAAAATGTTTTTAGATTTATGATAAAAAATGAAAAAAAGTTTACATATCCTCTACACTGTTTATTCTATTATGAATATCTGACAATCACAGTCAATATTCATCACAATGAATGATTCAATACTGACATCATTACTATTTAATAAAGTCTGTGCTTTATTCAGATTTTATTAGTTTTTACCAAATGCCCTTTGTTTTCTGTAGGAGACCACATCATATATTAGGCTTCATGCCTCTTTAGATTTCTCTTGGCTTTCACAGTTTCTCACATTCTGTGTTTATTATGGCCTTGATAGTTTTGAGTACTGGGAAATTATTTTGGAAGATGTATTCTAATTTAAATTTGTCTGCTGTTTTTCTTGTTAGACTAGATTTGTGGGGTTTTAGCTGAAATAACTCAGAAATAAACTATTACATTCGTTATATCAAGTGTTTATTCTATCTAGAGGCGTTGTGACCATGGGTGTTTACTTTGATCACCTGGATAGAGTAGTGTTTGGCACATCTCTTCACTGTAACTCTTTTACATCCTTGAGCACTATGTTTATGGTAACAGAGCTGAGGCCACCTTGTACCAGAACATGAGGCATAGAGAGGCCTTCCTCCTCAGAGGCCTCCTGTGGCCTTCCACAGTTTGTTGTTTCTTGTTTATATGTTACTCATAACCAATTTATGAAGGCACTCTGTAAATCCTTTCTCCTTTGCAGTGTTTCCCAACATATATCTAGGCATATTTTTTTGTTCTTGTTGTTTTTTTTTTTTTTAATTATTTAATACTTATCCGGCATGATGTTTTCTGAGGCTTTTATAACTCTTGTTTGGTCTCTTCAGTTAATCTGGAAACTTCTCAGCCATTAATATTTCAAGTACTTCTACTTTCTTCTATTTTTCTTTTTGTATTCCAATTATGTATATTTAGAAACTTTGAAATTATCCCACATTTAAAACATTCTTTTATCTTTTATTAAATTCCTGTTTTTCTTTGCATTTTATTTGGAAACTTGCTGTTGACCTAATTTCAATCTCACTGTCTCTATTCTGTTGTGTTCTATTTACTGTTGAGCATAGCACAAAGGTTCTTCATTTCTCTCACAGTATTTTTTATTTCTAGCTTTCCCTGTCAAAATGTTTTGAGAAATTTTTTCTTCTTATAATACATATCTGTTTTATGTTGTCTATTTTTCCCTTAATAGCTCTTCACATATTAGTCATAGTTATTTTAAATTCTCTGTCTTAAAATTCTAGCATTTTTCTCATGCATGGGTCTGGTTGTAATGTTTGCTTTGTGTCTTCAGGCTGTATTTTTTCTTGCCTTTGGCATGCCTTGCAAAGTTTTGTTATGATATGATATGACATAATTGGTAACGGGAACTGAGATAAAAAAGGGTGTTAGTGTGAGATTTTGTGTTTATTTGTCTAGGAGTTAGGCTAGGTTTAATGCTTACTGTGGCTATAAGATCCAGAATCCTCAAATACCTATGGTTTCCTTTTATTTATTTATTTATTTTTTAATTCTCTCTTTATTTTGGACTTCCCTAACTACTTTCCTCAGACAGGATCTGTGTCTTACAACACTATCAGGTATAATCCACTGTTATATTGAAGCTCTGTTGGTGTAGTGTATGGTGTAGAAGAGAAGCATTCTATGATCTCATGATTACATCTCAAACGTTTTGTATAACCTGTATCTCTAGGCTGTGATCTTCACAGGAGCTTCTTCATTGATATAGCTAGTTTTCTTCTTACATAATACAAAAAGGCTGAGGGTTAAGATAAATTGTTGTTAGAGAAAGAAGAATGCCCTTTCCTAACAAGATAAAGTTCCAGTAAATTCTCTTTACCTAGGAAGCAGTTCTTTGTTAGGAATAATGCTCTGTATTTCTTAACAAATATTGTTACTCTCTCTTTGCTAGAGTTAAGAGGAGATCTTTCTGAGGTGCATAAGACTATGGTGGGGTCCTGGTCTTATCCACAAAAGCTGTCACCCCTCTAAGATTGTAGATCCCAAGAGTTTCCCACTCTTGAGCCTGGCCACACTAAGCTTTGATCATTCATCAAAATCAACATTTATATTCTATGCAGGGTTCAATAAAAGTTGATTTTTAGTTTGTTCAATATTTTTCTTGTAAAGATGAGAGTAAGGATTTCTCCTTCATTCACTTTGTGTCAGAACTAAAACCAAATATGAACTAAAGTTATTTTAAGAAAAAATAATAACCAATTTCAAATAATATACACTGATTTAACATGCACTTCTTTATTAGCCCCACTCAATCTTCAATCAATCTATTACATACTCAAGTGTATTAGTATGTTCTTGCATTGCTATAAAGACCTGAGACTGTAACTTATAAAGAAAAGAGGTTTAATTGCCTAATGGTTTTACAGGCAGTACAGGAAGTTTGATGCTGTCATCTGCTCAGCTTTTTGGGAGGCCTCAGAAAAGTTACAATTATGGCAAAAGGCAAAACAGAAGTGAGGTGTTGCATGTGGTAGGGGTAGGAGCCAGAGAGTGGATTGGGGAGGTGCTACATACTTTTAAATGACCAGATCTCATGAGAACTCACTCACTGATTTGAAGACAGTACCAAGGGGTCGGGAAGATGTTGCTAAGCCATTCAGAAGAAATCCAGCCCTGTTGTCACCTCCCACTAGGCCCCTCATCCAACATTGGGAATTACAAGTTGACATGAGCTTTAGGCAGGGATACATCTCCAAACCATATCATCAAGTATCTTGTGGGAGTTTTGTGTGTTATTTTGTTTTGTTCTAATTAAATAACCAGATGACTTTTATGTTTTAGTTAATGTATCTCTGAAGAGATGGCACATAGGGCACACACACGCACACACACTATAGGAGCTATAGGATGGTATTTGAGGAATTAGAAGCCCAGAATAGACATGACAAAAATCTACTTCCATCACCCAACATTGCAGATATTCTACAGAATACTCAGATCTCTGAATTAACATACTGGAAGTTTGAGCTGATTTTATCTAGGTCTCAACAGATACCCAGTTAATTCAGTTGACATAAGATATAAGGTATTATTTATTTATTCTGGTTCTGCTACTTCTAAAAGTGTTATGAATTTTTGCAAGAATAAATCGAACCTACATTTTTGGAGATTTAAAGAAAATAATTTGTCATTATCAGATATCAAAATGTTATGATATTGAGGAGAATCTTGGAAATAAATATAAACATATCAGCAGTAAAATTTTGTGTTTTAAAATTAATTTCTTTTTAAGTATACTTTTTATTAAAGTAAAATACTTACCTGGAAGTTACTTAAATTTTAAGTATACAAATTGACAGATTTTAACAGTGAATATACTTTTGTAATTAGCATTGATGAATTTTCACAAGTTATGCACACATATGTAAATAAAAACCAGGTCATAAAACATACTGTTACCAACACCCCAGAAACCCCTTTCATATCATCTCTCACCCACAACAACATAAATTTCTAGAAAAGCAGTTATAGAGTATGTTGTAAGACGCAAGTGGACAGTTTAATTTAGCTTTAAGAGCAACCACTAGAGAAATCACTGTAATTGTTATTTAAGTTTGGAAATGTAGAACAAATCACTTTTTTAGAGTGAACTTTTCTTGGTTTCAGTAGGCAAGATATGCTGTAGTAAAACCAAACAAAACTCATCAATCTTAGTGACTCAATACATAAAATTTTTGGTTTTCATACAAAGCCTGGTGACTCTCCAAGGAAACTATCTTCCATGCTGTTGCACAGTGGTCCAGACCATGCTAATCCTATTACTCAGTAAATGCTGATGTGGTTGTTCTGGCTATGGAAGAGATCACTGGAGACTATCATATTGGTTCCATTTCTTCCCACGACACATTGGTCATAACCAGTCATATGGGCCTTCTTAAATAAAGGAAAGAGAAACAGTGATGTACCTGTGTATCTACAAGGAAAGAAATGCTACGAGTCAGTAGAAGCTTCTTCCATGAGATATTTCAGGTTTTATCTCCAACATGTCAAATTATTCTTTTTAGCAACAAAAATATTTTTCCTTGCTTATAATAGTCAGAGTTGAGATGAACATATTTGCTTTAGAGACTTGTTTTTTTTACATCTTCACTTGGGCTGCTTTACATATAATATCTTTTTAGTTCTCATTGTACCTTTGCTATTCTGTTACCTTTCAAGGAATGGCTTGCATGTAAACTGGACATGCAGATTTAGACTTCATCATGACCTTAAGGAGAATATATAAAAAAATAACTGTATTAAACTGTTTGACTTATTTTTAATAGCTTAGATGCTGGGTGGTTGTGCTTTGATTTGGGGGAGAAGAGAGCAAAGGGTGCCAGCACATTTGAAGACATGTGTGTTATGATTTGTCATTAACACAAATAATAAACTCATTGTAAATTCCCATGTTAAAAAGTCGATCTTCTGACAGAGGGTGACCTTCGTCTTGGATTGGAGAAAAAATCTTACTAAGCTAGGCATGAATTGGTGGGGCAGTGGGGGGTGAGCATTAAGATTCCTGAAGTATTCCTATCAGAATGTCTTAAGACGCTTTTCTTCCCTAAACTTGAAAAGTACTGACAACTGGCTCATCTACCTCAAAATCACTGTAAAGGAGGAAGCCTTGAGAAACTAACAGCCCGATAAATACCAGCCAATCCAGCCAATATTGATTTATATTAAAAAAAAGAAGACTTTTTCTGATCCCTTAACTAGGTATACACACATACAACACACACACACGCACACACACACACTCACATGGAGCCACACACTTCAATAATTTTTGTCTATTTTTGAAAAATCTATAATTTTATAACAAATTTAACATTTTGTCACATTACCCATAAAGACTGGTAACATAACTCAGTATATTACACCTTCACTATTCTATAAGCAATATTAAAATATAAAATGATGTGGGGAAATTGGCTAGGTCTATAATTTGCAAAAGTATGAGTTTTAGATTGGGCCTCTTATTAATCAGATGTAATGCCTCAAAAATGGTATTGAACCTGTCTGGATACATGTTGTCATTTCCTCGTTAATTTATTTACTGATTCCCAGACTCATGGATTAGAACCACTTATGAAAACTTTTTTTAATAATATACAAATTTTCAGGTCCCTCTTTGTAATTCTGTTTTAAAGAGGCCATGTGTAGAGAGACTCTGGATAATTAGAAGCCATTTGAACAGTCCAGCTCCAGCCATGCTTCTACATCATTATTGCCAATGAGAAACCAATTGCCAATATGACTAGTAGGGGAACACAAAAAAAACCAGCAACAATGAAAAAAAAAAAAAACTTGCTAAGTCCCAACCAACCAACAAGATTTTTCTAATTAAAAATGTGAAGTTATTTTAAGCCACTGAATCTGGAAACTTTTTTTTTTTTGCAACAACACTAAATAACAGAAATACAAAAATAATTTATCTGCAGCATGCCCCCAGGAGCTCTAAAAATTTCTCTAAGCGCTTCCAATACCCAGTCAAACTTAGAAATAGCAAAATTAGATGATCTTTGATGTACTTTTACATTCCAGTAGTCTGGGATAATAGTGTATTCCAGAATGAGTCAGAATCACTGGGACTCAAAATTATCCATATCACCTTTTTCCAACTATCCAATATTTAAAGATGGTATAAATGGTACTGGCACAAATTCAAACCCGTTAGCTAATATGATAATACTAAATGACAGAAATGCCATAAATACCAAGACTTTTTCCATATGCATGATATGTTCCAATAGGCAATTATGTGTTTTTAGATCTATGGGAAATTTTGAATATTAGACTGTAATTTAAAAAAATTTATCCTATTATTATGATTATCATTTAACATTAATCCATGCTTGAATATTGACTTCATCACTCAAGCCTAAACAAAGTATCATTGCAAAGTTATTTTATCTATCTATGGTGAATCTAATCCAATGCAGTTAGTGCATGCATGTGTATCAGTCCCAGTGTTTCTAGAGACTTACAACTAGTCCAGGGTTAGGGTTCTGGGCCAAAATACATCAGCTTATGATCTGGGAGGGAAACACTGGGAAGATGTCCCAATGAGTGTCATGGTTAGACTGCTGGCAACAATCAGTGCTATCAACAATATTATTTAAGCCAATGAGAAAGCATTTATTTGTGTATTTATTTATTTAGTTACTCCTTTATAAAACAGAAGAAAAATATATTCTTCCTTACATTTCCACCAAAAACATTTCCACATATTTAGCCAGAAAGACCAAAAAGGGGAATTTTCTTTGTTTTAAATGTTTTTACAATAAATTTTGCATCCAGGCCCATTTTCACTATTTAAGCTACTGGCCAGACTTTTGGCTTTTTGAATGAAGAAACTAATCTTTGTACAACAATTCAACGTGCAATACTCTATGAGGTACTTTTTTTTCCAAATGTGAAAGAAAAAAGTAATACAATATCTCATAAATTATTTCAGCCATTTGTTGAGTCTTTATGAAAACTATAAGTAGACCACATGACCTGAACTTAGATGCTGTGAAATTGTGAGCTGCGGGTCTATTTTCCACCATTCCACAAAATGTTCCACTCTAACTTCTGTTTGTAATTAGTTGCTTTGGAAATAACTAAACAGATGTGTTACAGTTTGTTTGAATGATCAGCATATATTTAAGACAAATTGCATCTTCTGAAGAAATTGTGCCCTCAGGGGAATTATTTGTCTTATGCTAACTGACTTTTATTTCCGATGTAGAGTTCATTTTAGGTTTCAGGTATACTGGCCTGAAATTAATATCTCATAAGTTTTTAAACATACATGATCATCACACTTGGCTCTAACCTTTTGATTTCTAAGGCAGAAAAGATTCTTAGGAATTAATAGCTGACAGACATATCTATATAAGGATTTGCAGCAATAAAGATGAGACAATAAAGTAGAAGAGTTAAAGATAGCTGAAATAAAATTTTAAGATAGCTACAAAGGGTTCTATATAGTGCATTATAGGCATATCCTATATGTTTTGGAATTTATAGTTAAGAAAAATGTTGATATAGATATATATATATATACATTACATTAAAAAACTTTTAAGAAATATCTTTCAAAGTAATAGTACTTTTTATTTTTTAGGAGAAGAAAATATAACTGGAGGAAATAAAGAAGCCGTTTAAACTTATTAATTATATTTTGATATATGAGAGCATTTTGTAAATTTTTTATTTTTGAAAATGGGACTAAAATGATCAACTTTATATTTCTGTATTTCAATCATAATAAATACATTACTTGATTGATCAAAAAGGATAAAGGAAAGTTAGTATTTTGAATTTTTAAGAATTATGTATCTATTTTTTATCTGGGTCAGGCCGTTATAAAATTACTGTTTTTCATAACATAGATTATGGGCAAAGAAAGGATGGTCATTTTAAGGTTTGATTAATATACAGCCTGCAATCTAGAAAATTCTGTTCTCAGAATTGGTTCACTAAATATTTCCAGAGCCTGAATCTAGAAATTATTATTTTTTCTTTTTTTTTTTTTCCTTTTGTAGATCTATCTACCTTTTTACCACAAGTTAATCTCTAAATCTATTCAAAGACTTCCCGGGTTTGTTCATTTTTTTTTCCTTCTACACATTCTTCAGTTATTATATAGGCTTGTTACTGAATTGTTTGTGCCCTAAGTGTTAAAGAGTGTTAATAATTTTCATTCAAACTGAGATATTTTCAATATCAAATGATACCAGAAGACATTGAAAGTTAAAATTAGCAAAGTAAATTAAATATTCAAAGATTATAGAGTTATTTTGCTCCTGCCAAAACGTGCATTCTGGATAAAAGTTTGTAATATTCCTCCAAAAATAGTTTTTTCTAATGTTTATATTACTATGTAGGCATGGATAGTTATTAAAAATATTGTTGTTGGCTTAATCATGAATAAAGTAAAATATATATGTTAATTTATCTTTAATACTTTAAAATAAATACAAAAATATTTTCTAAGAAACAAATTAATAGATGTGAAAAAATGGTGTAAAACTTTATATTTTGGTTTTCTGATAAGGGTGGTTTTAACAACTTTATCAGGTTCAAAAGTATATTTAGCAATAACAACTATTCCTTTTTATTATAAAATTAATGCATCAAGATATTGAAACAAAGTCATAATAAAATAATAAACCATAATCCCACAGCCTTAACTCAATGTTGCTACAAATTTGTCAGTCATAAGCACAATAACCTAATATGAAAAAATTCAAGGGAATGCAGCATCTTTTATATTTATTTGAATATATCTCTAATTCTAATATATCTAAGAAACTAATGTTACTCTTTCTGTTATGTTGTTGTTTATCATTCTCTACTTTTTTCTTTAATTGCTTTAAAATCATATAATCTTCTCAATAATGCCTTTTTTCTTTCTGTTAAACCAAGCCTCAGAATTAATGTTATACCATTTCCATCTTATAGATGATTTGATTCATCACCATTAAACAAAACATCTTTTAATTTGCAAATGTGCTTAGAGTGCTTACTAATAAGGTTGCATACTAGTTCGCTGTAACATAGTTATCTATGTTTTACTTTTTCTAAAGAAATTTTCATCATATATATTATTCACATAAACCATGTATTTTAAAGTAACAGACTAAGGCAATATTATTGAAGTTGAAAAAATAATTAATATTCATCATTTTAACAAATGAAGATATCATAATACTGTCAATATACCATGGCTTAAATTTTCTCAGAGCCTTTCTTTTAAAAAGAAAAGCTCTGAGAAATCTCATTACTAATAAGATGTTATAAAATCTCATGATTAATAAGATTTTAACTTTTAAATTTTTGCTATAGTTTTTTTTTTTTAAATATTTGGCCATCTGACTTATGACAAAGATGTTTACCTCCCTTCAAAAACATGAGCCACATTTTATCACATCTCAAAAAGCACACTTCAAAGTGTTAGCTCAAGCTTCAAAAATTTAAACATGAAAAAAATACCTTTAAAATATAATAAAATACTAATTTATATTAAAAATGTTAGTTGAATTAAGTTTTGTATGTCATGGTTTAAAGTAGGTTTTATGTGGTGTCCTCTCTAAATAAAATGCTGGATTCAACAAGGCCACTAATTTCACTTACAATAGACCCAGAAAATAAAAACCAGAAAATCTTTCACCTAAGGAATATGTCCTACCCAGGCATTCTTCTAAGAAACCTAAGATCAATCTTCACATGTTGTATGGTTTTTTCTCAT
This sequence comes from Sapajus apella, assembly GCF_009761245.1. Classification (NCBI taxonomy): domain Eukaryota; kingdom Metazoa; phylum Chordata; class Mammalia; order Primates; family Cebidae; genus Sapajus; species Sapajus apella. Next base: position 43,288,596 of record NW_022436942.1, read on the forward strand.
GACATATTGAAAACACATGTGTTGAAGCTGTGAGGACACAAAGCAGGCCCCTCCTCTTACTGCTAACCTGCAGAGAGTAGAAATGGGTGTCCCATTTTTCTTATTGTGTTTTAAAAAATAAGACCAGGATTCTAATTTGAGAGACCATCAAAACCATGAAAATAAATAATGACACTGCTTTGGCTCCAATCTTCAATCTGTGCATTCACATAACTCCCACTGAAACTAATTATTTTTTTCTTCAATTTATGTTAATAGGATTTGGGCATTCAGAAGTTTCCATTAAATTGACCATATTGAAGTCAATGGGAGTTCACTGTTGTTGACAGGATTTATATACATGAAATAGATACAATATAGAATGATAGAATGTGTTCAGGTTAGCTCCTTTATCAAAGAAATATATTTCCTAAAATTAAAAGAGATTTATTTGTCTTCTAAGTTGGAGTTCCAGTTTTGTGTGTGCTAAATCATCAAATTTTTCTAAATGATTAAAAATATTTAAGTGAGGCATATACAAATATCATAATTCTCCATACTTATCATGTAAAATACATCTTTCTCATCTTGGTGATAAGTCCAATTTTATCCTTTTGGGTTCCTATTAATGTGTACTGCATCCTTGTTTGACTAAAACTTAAGAGCCTTTCTGCAAAGCTGATTAAAAAGGAGAGGATGTGAGCATTGAGTATACATACATCCTGTCCATTTGTACATAAGGATTTGGCTGGGTATGGATCCCATGTCTCTTAGGAAGGAGAAAAAACAATGGAATAAGCTCTGAAAATCCTAGTAAAAGAAATGAGAGATGACAGATAGATGGATGAGTGGACACATAGATACGAACATAAGAGACATAGACAGAGACATTGAGACATAAACAGAGACATAGAAATATAGAATTTAAAAAAAAAAAAATGGGTTCCTGGAGTGTTACCTTAAGTTTTAACCCACAGAAGTTCCAAAGTTATGCTGTTTCATTCAAAAAGAACTTCAAATATGCTTGACACATATAAGACATTATGCATTTCAATTTATTTTACTAAATTAGTTTTAATTAATGTTTAGAACAATTCTGTAGACCACAAAGCAATATCTCTATTACATAGATGAGAAAACTGAAGTTTAGGATGTTAAAAGTGAGAGTTCAAACCTTACTTTTGACTCCTGTTTTAATTTTCTTTATACGGTGCCATACTTGCTCATAAATCATCTCCCGAAGTATTGTACAGATGCAAATCCACTGATAAATTATTTGAAGAACATGTCATTCTCCATCTTATTGGATTTCAATTGACTCTAAGTAGCTTAATTACTCATATTTTGAATCCCAAGTCCCAGTTAAAATTTTATAAAAACTTAGAAAGGCATGTGACTCATAAATGTACATATAATTCAAAATGTTTATACCAATGTTTTGCTAAGATGTGTGTAATCATTACCATATGTTTTAAATTTTATTTAATAAGATAAAGCAATTAGAAATGCTGCTTGACAAAATATTTTGCCTAGACCATGCCACTAAAAATAACATGATGTCTTGTTACATCAAAACCTCAAAGTCCATACTTCCATAGATTTTTTTCCCATGTTTTACTATTGTCACGTTTTTTTTTCCTTAGCCAAAAGTGGTAATAAGAATTGGATGCATGACAATCTATGACATTGAACCTTAATGCTATTCCCAACACAATTGTGATTAAAGGAAAAACCTAGAGTCTGTGTAATAAATCTCTTTAGAAGATTGAGATACTCACATTATATTGTATATAATCCAAATCTACATAAAATAAAGCATAAAAAATATTATTTTAATAAATGAATATGACATCAATTTCAGTTTAAATAAAAATACTATAATATTTAGTCTTTCATTCCAAATGAAATGAACACTTTTCTACAAAATAAGCAAAGGCAATTTTCAAGATGTTCCCTTTTCTGGGTTTTGATGAGATTCTATATATGGCCTATATTTATGGAGATTTAGTAGTTAGGCTGCTATCATAGATGATAACCACAACCTTTATACATCACATGATGTGGTTTGAATTAGTGTCCCCAGCCAAATTTCCTGTCAAATTATAATCCCCAATGTTAGAGAAGGGGCCTGAAGGGAGGTGATTGGATCATGGTGGCTGATTCTCTGCTTACTGTTCTTGGGATAGTGAGTGAGTTCTTACGATATCTTGTTGTTTAAAAGTGCATAACACTTCCCCCTTCTCTCTCTTCCTCCTGCTCTGGCCATGTAAGATGTGTCTGCTTCCCCTTTCGCCATGATTGAAAGATTCCTGAGGCCTCCCCACCCATGCTACCTGTACAGCCTGCAGGCCCATATGCCAACTAAACCTCTTTTCTTTGTAAATTACCCATCTCAGGTATTTCTTTATAGCAGTGTGAGAACAGACTAATGCAAAAAATTGGTACTTAGGAGTGAGACATTGCTATAAAGATACCTGGTAGCAGCTTTGGAAGTGGGTAATGGGCAGAGGTTGGAGCAGTTTGGAGGGCTCAAAAAACAGAAAGATGAGAGAAAGTTTGGAACTTCCTGGAGACTTGTTAAATTGTTGTGACAAAAATGCTGATAGGTATATGGACAGTGAAGTCCAGACTGAGGTGGTCTCAGATGGAGACGAAGAGCTTATTGGGAACTATAGTAAAGGTAACTCTTGCTATGCTTTACAAAGAGACTGGTGGCATTATGCCTTTGCTCTAGAGATATATGGAACTTTAAACTTGAGTGAGATATTCAGGGTATCTGGAAGAAGAAATTTCTAAGAAGCAACGAATTCTGGGTGTGGTGTGAGTGCTTTAACTGGTGTATGCTCATATGCTTGAACAAATAGATGACTTGAAACTTGAACTTATATTTAAAAGGGAACAAGAAGATAAAATTTTGGAAAATTTGCAGCATGATCATGTGTTAAAAAAGAAAAAACAAACTTTTCTAAGGAGGAACTAAAGCCTATACAGAAATTGCACAAGTAAAGAGGAGTCAAAGGTAATAGCCAAGAAAATGGGGACAATGCCTCAAAAGCATTTTAGAAACCTTCATAGCAGCCCTTCCCATCACAGGCCTAAAGACCTAGGAGGGAAGGATGGTTTCCTGAGCCAGACCCAGGGCCCCATTTCCCTGCATTTTCCTTCCCCTCAGGACGCTGCTCTCTGCAGCACAGCTGCTCCAGCTCCAGCTGTGGCTAAACAGATTCTATATATGTCTCAAGTCGCTACTCCAGAAGGTGCAATCCGTAAGCATTGGTGGCCTACACATGGTGTTAAGCCTTTGGGTGCACAGAGGGCAAGAAGTAAGGCTAGGGAAGCCCCACCTAGATTTCAGAGGACATATGGAAACACCTGGATTTCCACACAGACGTCTGCTGCAGGAGCAGAGACCTCCTGGAGAACCTCTCCTAGGGTAGCGTGGAGGGGAAATATGAGGTGAGAGCTCCCACAGAGTCCTCATTGGGTTACTGCCTACTGGTGCTATGAATAGGGCTAACGTCCTCCACACCCCAGAATGGTAGATCCACTGACAGCTTGCACAGTGCACCTGGAAAAGCTTCAGGCACTCAATGCAAGCACTTGAGAGCAGTCATGGGAGCTGAACCCTGCAGAGTCACGGCGGTGGAGCTACCTAACGTCTTGGGAGCCCATCCGTTGCAACAGCGTGGCCTGGATGTGAGACATGGAGTCAAAGGAGATCATTTTGGAGCTTTGAGATTGATTGACTTCCCTGCAGGGTTTTGGACTTGAACAGAGCCTGAATACCCTCTTTATTGGTTAATTTTTCCTTTTTAGAATGGGAATATTTATCCAATGCCTGTTTACCCATCTTATCTTAGAAGTAAGTAACTTGGTTTTAATTTTATAGGTACATAGGCATATGAGAATTACCTTGTCTCAGATAAGACTTTGGATTGTAGACATTTGAGTCAATGCTGAGAGGAATTAAGATTTGGGGGATTCTTGAGAAGAGATTATTGTATTTTGCAATGCGAGAAGGACATGAGATTTGGGAAGGGGCAGGAGTAGAATTATATGGTTTATAATTATGTCCTCACCCAAAAAATTATGATATATAATTGTGTCCCCACCCAAAGAAATCCCAATGTTGGAGGAGGAGCCTGATGGGAGGTGATTGGATCATGGGGGAAGATTTTCCCCGTGTTCTCATGATAGTGAGTGAGTTCTGATGAGAACTGCTTGTGTAAAAGTGTATATCTCCTCCCTCTTTTTTCTCTTCCTTCTGCTCCAGCCATGTAAGACATGCTTGGTTCCCTTTTGTCTTCAGCCATGTTTGAAAGTTTCCTGAGACCTCCAGCCATACTACCTGTGCACCCTGCAGAACCACGAGCCAGTTAAACCTTTTTTCCTTTATAAATTACCCAGTCCAAGGTATTTCTTTATTGCAGTGTGAGAATGGATAATATGTTACACTAGCTGAAAATGTGAGGAAAAAGAATTATACACACACACAGAAAGAGAGAGAGAGAGAGAGAGACTAACCACAGATACATCCATCTGTCCATGATCTTCTCCCTAATGTTTTGCTCCAAGTTTTTCTGTTTATAAATCCTCTAATGACGTACCCAGGTTGGATACTGTTCCATCATGCCTTTATTTTAGCTTTTACAGAAGTCTTTAGCATAACACTTGACCATGTTGCATCAGAATTATACCTGAGATTATGAATAGCTCCAAATCTTGCTGATCTTGGTATTCTCTTTATCTAACACAATGTACTCCACATAAGAAGAGTTTAAAAAAAAAATAGTTGATTGAATTAAACTGCCCAATTTACTATGCTAAAGCCCTGAATAATTCAACCTATGAACTAACGCTAAATTCACTACATATTTCTTGGTGAGTTTCTGATGAATTTAATTATTATAATAATTATAATTAAATAGTAATAATTGTCATTTTAGCACTTACCATACATTAGCATTATATTGCAACCCATAAATTACTATGTTTTATGCATTTTTCATAGACTGTCATATGTAACTTTCATAATCATTCTATAAGACAATGAATTACTGGTATATTTTTCACAGACAGAAATTGTGTTTTAGAGATGTTGAATAAATTTCTCAAAGACTCACACAGTTAATAAAAAATATTAGTATTTAAATGTATACTTTTTTGATTGTTGCTTTTGATTGTTAAGATTTTTCAACATTATGGTATACTGTAATTTAAAAAGACTGTGTTAACTCTAAATTACTTGATTTCTTTTCTGGAAGAACACTTTGTTTTCATTAGCAAACATATACATAAGATTCACTGATGATTGTCTTATGTCATATAATTATGATATTTTCTTACATCATATGATTATGATGATTGTCTTCTGTCACATGATTATGCATACTAGTTCTTTTGAATTCAGGCTTGGCTAAAGTATTTTCTTTGGCTAAAAAACACCAATGATGTGATGTCACAAGTATGCACAATCCTCTATCTGATACAGCATATGGCAATGACCTAGAAAGTGAAGTACTGGATTTTGAAGAAGCAGTTGGGGGAAAAGTTCCATTGCCCTCAGGTGAAAACCTTTTCTTTTTATGCCACTGATATTTGGAGGATTTTTTCTTACTGCAACAAAACCTACCAAGTTTAAGAGTTCACACAGGCCGGGTGCGGTGGCTCACGCCTGTAATCCCAGCACTTTGGGAGGCCGAGGCGGGTGGATCACGAGGTCAAGAGATCGAGACCATCCTGGTCAACATGGTGAAACCCTGTCTCTACTAAAAATACAAAAAAATCAGCTGGGCATGGTGGCGCGTGTCTGTAATCCCAGCTACTCAGGAGGCTGAGGCAGGGGAATTGCCTGAACCCAGGAGGCGGAGGTTGCGGTGAGCCGAGATCGCACCATTGCACTCCAGCCTGGGTAACAAGAGCGAAACTCCATCTCAAAAAAAAAAAAAAAAAAAAGAGTTCACACATAGTAGATACTTGGTGTTGGACATATTTTGGTCTTTGTTAATTATAATTCCAATGGCATAGTGAGATAGCAGCCAAGAAAAATTGAAGGATAAATATGTAATTTTTTTACTAACAACTTCATTAAGGTATTATTCATATAAAAAGAACTGCACATATTTAGTGTATGCAATTTGATGGGTTAGGACATAATTACCTATGATGACATCACCATATTCAAGATAATAGGCATGATGAGCACTTTCCAGTTTATCTGTGTCCCTTTGTTTTTTTGTTGTTTTTATAGTAAAAACACTAGACATGAAATCTACCCTCTTAACAAATTTTGAAGTACACAATATGTATTGTTAATTACCAGAATTATGCTGCAGAGCTCTAGAACTTATTTCTCTATCATAACTGAATTTTATACTCATTGAACAACAGAAAAATAATACATTATTAATTCAAGTACAAAGCAATAATTTTCTAATTAAAGTTTATCATTGACATTAAAGATGTATGAAAAATAGACAGCTAGGAATAAAAAATTCTACTAAAAACAACTATTTTCAAAATGTGATGGAATGTCTTACATTAATCTACAGAGAAATAAGCCTCCTTTCTTTCATCATATAAATAAAAATTTGCTTCATTTTCAAGTGTGTGTGTGTATGTGTGTGATTTGTATTATAGCCTTGGGGGCCATTCCGGCAGGTGTCTTCTGAAATTATAACAGTGTAATGAAATAGATGTGACACAGATGGATTCATTTGCTGATGAGAGATTTAGGGCTCCATTTGATATTGTGCTCATATTTCATGTGACAGAATATTACTTTGAAAAATATTTGTTCACCGATCCTTTAGTGGTTCATTTTAAATAGATAAATATGTGACAAGTAATTCAGTTTAAAACTTAAAGACTGAAATCTGAGAAGGTCAATCTGACAAATAATCAAAGCTTAAATCAATGTAGATTTATACAAATGCATTTACATAAATATTTATGAAAGCCAATTTCTTGAATATTTCAAGACCCAAGTACTATTCTAACCACTTCGACTGAAGAAGTAACTTCAAATATTTATTTACATATCTAAAAAAAAACCAAACCATGATATTCCATCTATAAAGAGCAAAATATTGTCTTAAAATCTAGTCATTTAACCATGTCTGTTGACCACATGACACAAATTAATGTTTGTTTTGTTCTGACTGAAAAAGTCTTCAGCAATATTGTATGTAATATTGTTTTGATATTTGAATTGCTAATCTATCTCTTGAAACAAATCAGAAAATATACTTCCTTATCTTTACAGATTCTCCCAAGAGGATTCTACTTAACTGTGGTTGTTATTATAGCATATTTTTCTTTTTCTCTTTTAGTGCTTTTTTTTTTTTGCAGTTTATATAGAGTTCCTCTAACCAACTAAGAACTTGAAAAAAGATATAATACTACTGAAAACAATTAAAATGTCTTTCAACACAGGCATTAAAATGAAATTATAATTCAGCCTTGCATAAGACAAGATATACAAACAATAACAGTAAGCTCATTCTCTAAAGTGATAGTGGCTAGTTTTCCATTTCTGTTTTTATGTCTTCCATATTTAAGACATTGAATATACAAAATCAGAAACATGTTAAAAAAGGAAAAATATCTTGAGTTGTAATATCTTCCACAGTTGCTTCAATATGATTTTGGTGTTGATGGATGACACTGATGGAATGTCCTTGAAACATGTTAATACCATTTATAACATGAAAAAATATCATCTCAAAAAAAAAGGAAAAATATTTAAGTTATGTGATAAATTATTCTTGTGAAAGAAAATGACAGTCAATATCTAAGCATTCCATTCCATTCAGTGGACTTGAAAATAAGCTGGGATTGTGTCAAAATCTAATCTTTTACTATAACAAGGATATACACAGGTAGAATAATAATACAATTGCATTGTGAATATTATTAAACTTTTGCAATTGGTTTTTGGTTGTTTTCTTTTTTGGTTGCTTTTCTTTTTTGGTTTCTAATAAAATGAAAAAAAATAAGTTCCAATAAAAAGATAAAAATATTAGCAAACTTTAAAATTGTTGTATATTACAAAGATTATTAGACCAGGATATACAAAGTTTTTTGACAAATCACTAAGAATATTTGTTTCCATGTCTTTACTTGTAAAATAGAATTTGAGAGTAGATGAGCTCTAAAGATTTGTTTCAGTTCAAAATTTGCCTCTGAAATGTTAAGATTACCAGCTGTTAGAGATTGGATTGTAGATGAATTCGTATGTGTTCTGGAAAGAGATCTTAAGAAAGAAACAGTATTAGCCATCCTAAAGATTAACTGTATAGAAAAAGCAGTTCTGAAACTCTAAATAATATGTTTTCTTTATAGTCTTTTCATACCCTTGCCTGAGTAAGAGAAATCAGAGACTATCAGCAGATACTAAAATTATTTAGCATTTGACACTTCAAATATCTACTGGCAACATTCCCAAGATGATGTCAGCTTTTTGTACAGTATGGAACATTTAATACTCCCCCAGAGCATCTCACTTTCAGAGTTGGTGCACTTTTAAATATCAAGTGCACTAATGCCTTTCCTCCAAATGGTGACTAAAATCTTAAAAAGTTATGCTCTGATCTAAACAATGAATGATATTGTGTTATGAAAAACAAAGTGAAGGAAACATAAACTACATATTAAATTTCTACAAAAATACTTATAAAATTACAGATGATGTTTTAAAAAATATAGAAAGAGTTCAACTCAGTTATATCTTAAAATTATAATATTTAAAAGGTTGAATAATATTTATGTATGGGTATCCATTTTATTACTTAACTCCATTATTTCCCAGAGGATTTATTATAAAACAACTTTATTTATTTAATAACCATAGACAAAATAAGTTTTTCCATATAATCAATGCTTATATTAATAAATATTTTAATTAGCAACTTGGCTTATAGCTCTTAAAAAAGAACACATTTTTCTGCTGTCTTAAAAAGATAATTCTAAACATGATTGATATTTTTCCTTGCAACTGCAGTACACTATTACAATGGTCAAGCATTATAATATATTGAAATATCTTAGAAATTCCCACTTGCATATGGAAAGCTAAATCCCTCAACAATGAAGAACACCAAAAGTAATGACCTTTGCTCTAATAACATAAATTCATGGGGAAAATGTGAATTATGGGAATGAAAGAAGCTAAGAAAAAGTAATCGATAAGTCATTACCTATAAACATTTTCTTTCTGACTTTTCTATTTTTCACATGTTTAGAATACTATTTCCATAAAATTACACAACCTGTATTTTTTCACTTAACACACAATTATGAGAGCATTTCTATTATTTCAAAAACTCTATTTGAATGAATTAGTATTCATTATATTTTCTTAAACGCTATATTGCGGAATAATTAGGTGATCCCTAGGTTTTTCCTTCTCCTCAAAATGTATATTATATCCTTAAGATAATAAATGTATAAATATTTTAGTATCTTATATAAAAAGTCATCTAGAGGAAGGCAGTCCAGTGACTAAGTAAAGTTAGGAGGGGAAATGAAAAGAGAATTATTGAGAACATAGCACAGGCCTAACTCACATTTACTTTATTTTTTAAATTGTCAAAAAGCATTTGTATTTATCATGTACAACATAATGTTTTAAAATATGTATGCACTGTGGAATGGCTAAATCTGGCTAACATATGCATTATTTCAAATACATTTTTTGTGATGACAACACTTGTAAATCTCTTAGCAATTTTCTTATTTTTTATTGATATATAATTTCAGTACACATTTAAGGTTACATGTGATATTTGGTTACATACACAGACTGTAATTATCAAATCAGGGTATTTTAGGAGTCCATCATTTTGAGTATTTATCATTTTTATGTATTAAGGACATATCAAGTCTTCTCTTCTTGATATTTTGAAATATGCAACAGGTTGTTTTTAACTTTAGGCATCTTACTCTGCATTCAGATATTGGAACTTCTTTCCTCCATCTAATTTGTGCCTATTTTTTTTTTCTACCTTACTTTAGGTTCTGGTGTACATGTGCAGATCATGCAGGATTTTTACATAGGTATACACATGGCAATGTGGTTTGCTGCCTTCATCCCCCGTCACCTACATCTGGCATTTCACCTCATGTTATCCCTCCCTGACCTCCCCATGCCCCAGTGTCCTCCCTTGGCCCCCTGCAACAGACCCCAGTGTGTGATGCTCCCCTCCCTGTATCCATGTGTTCTCCTTGTTCATCACCCACCTATGAGTGAGAACATGCAGTGTTTGATTTTCTGTTCTTGTGTCAGTTTGCTGAGAATTATGGTTTCCAGATTCATATATGTCCCTACAAAGGACAAAAACTCATCATTTTTTATGGCTTCAGTGTATTCCATGGTGTATATGTGCCACATTTTCCTTGTCCAGTCTATTGGCATTGGGCATTTGGGTTGGTTCCATGTCTTTGCTATTGTAAACAGTGCCGCTATGAACATACCTGTGCATGTGTCTTTATAATAGAATGATTTATAATCCTTTTGGTATATTACCAGTAATGGGATTGCTGGGTCAAATGGAATTTCTATTTCTAGGTCCTTGAGGAAGTGCCACACTGTCTTCCACAATGGTTGAACTAGTTTACACTCCCACGAACAGTGTAAAAGTGTTTCTTTTTCTCCACATCCTCTCCAGCATCTGTTGTCTCCAGATTTTTTAATGATTGCCATTCCAACTGGTGTGAGGTGGTATCTCAATGTGGTTTTGATTTGTATTTCTCTAATAATAAGTGATGATGAATATTTTTTCATATGTTTTTTGGCCTCATATACGTCTTCTTTTGAAAAGTGTCTGTTCATATCCTTCTCCCACTTTTGGATGGGTTTGTTTTTTTCTTCTAAATCTGTTTTAGTTCTTTGTAGATTCTGGATATTAGCTCTTTGTTAGATGGGTAGATTGTAAAAATTTTTTCCCATTCTGTTGGTTGCTGGTTCATTCTAATGATTTTTTCTTTGGCTATACAGAAGTTCTGGAGTTTAATTAGTTCCCATTTGTCTATTTTGGCTTTTGTTGCCAATGCTTTTGGTGTTTTAGTCATGAAGTCCTTGCCTATGCCTATGTCCTGAATGGTTTTGCCTAGCCTTTCTTCTAGGGTTTATATGGTGTTAGGTCGTATGTTTAAATCTTTAGTCCATCTGGAGTTAATTTTAATGTAAGGTGTCAGGAAGGGATCCAGTTTCTGCTTTCTGCACATTGCTAGCCAGTTTTCCCAACACCATTTATTAAATAGGGAATGATTTCCCCATTGCTTGTTTTTCTCAGGTTTGTCAAAGATCAGATGGTTGTAGATGTGTGGCATTGTCTCCAGGGCCTCTGTTCTGTTCCATTGTCTATATATCTGTTTTGGTACCAGTACCATGCTGTTTTGATTACTGTAGCCTTGTAGTATAGTTTGAAGTCAGGTAGTGTGATGCCTCTGGCTTTGTTCTTTTTACTTAGGATTGTTTGGCTGTGTCAGCTCTTTTGGTTCCATATGAAGCTTAAGGTGGTTTTTTCCAGTTCTGTGAAGAAGGTCATTGGTAGCTTGATGGGGATAGCATTGAATCTATAAATTACTTTGGGCAGTGTGACCATTGTCACGATACTGACTCTTCCTAACCATGAGTATGGAATGTTTCTCCATCTGTTTGTGTCCTCTCTTATTTCATTGAGCAGTGGTTTGTAGTTCTCTTTGAAGAGGTCCTTTACATCCTATTAACCAATGTCTTTCTTCATTTGCTGCTCCCACCCACAAGTCCTTCTTAGCCTCTGGTATCTATCATTCTACTCTCTACCTCCTTGAGATTAATGTTTTTAGTTCCCATTCATGAATGAGAATATGAAACATTTATCTTTCCATGACTGGCTTATTTTACTTAGTATAATGACCTCCAGTTTCATGCATGTTGTTGCAAATAACATGGTTTCATTTTTTGCTATAATTCAGTAGTATTTCATACTGTACCTATATACCATATTTTCTTCACCTATTTGTCTGTTGACAGATACTTCAGTTGATTCCATATCTTTGCTATTAATACTATTTCTCTAATAAACATGGAAGTACAGATGTCCCTTTGACATACTGATTTCTTTTCCTTTGGTAAAACACCAAATATGAGATGCTGGGTCATATATTTCTAACTGAAAAATCTCCATTTTTTTTCCATAGTGGCTTTAGCAATTAAGATTGCTATCAATAGTGTACAAAACTGCCCTTTTCTCTGCATTCTTGCAAACATCCATTTTTGTTTTTGTTTTTTTTTCATTTTTTTAATAACAGCCAGTCTGAGGCAAGACAATATTTTGTTATGATTTTGATTTGCATTTTTCTGATGATTAGTGATATTGAGCATTTTTCATATGCCTCTTGGCCATGTGTATGTCTTCTGTTCATTTATTTGTTGTTGTTGTTGTTGTTGTTTTATTTTTTTACTGTTGAGTTATTTGAGTCCTTTGTATATTCTGGGTATCAGTTCCTTGTGGGATGAATAGTTTAAAAATATTTTCTTTCATTCATCGTGTTGTCTTTTCGCTTTTGATTGTTTCCTTTGTGTGTGTAAGCTACTTAGGGTAAGTTCCTCTTGTCTATTTTTGTTTTGGTTGCCTGTACTTTTGATGGATTGGCTATAAAATATTTGCCTAGACCAATGTCCTGGAGTGTTTTCTCTCTTTTCCTTTAATAGTTTTATAGGTTCAGATCCTATACCTAAGTCTTTAATCAATATTGTGTGAATTTTTGCATAAGGTGAGAAATAAAGATCAGTTTTATTCTTCTGCATAATAATATCTAGTTTCCCAGTACCATTTATTCCAAAAGGTATCCTATCCCCAATATTTGTTCTTGGCACCTTTGTCTAAAACCAGCTATAAATATGTGAATTTCTGGGTTCTCTATTATGTTCCATTAGTCTGTGTTTCTGTTTTATGCCAGTATTATGTTTTTGTTAGTAGGGCCTTGTAATATAGTTTGAAGTTAGGTAGTATAATGCCTACAGCTTGGTTATGTTTGCTTAAGATTGTTATGGCTATTTGGGCTATTTTTGTGGTTCCATATGAATTTTAGAATACGTTTTTCTAATTCTGTTTAGAATGACATTGGTAGTTTCATTGGAATAGCCTTGAACTTGTAAATTGCCTTGGGCAGCATAGACATTTTAACAATATTGATTATTCCAATACATGAGCATGAAGTGTTTCCATTTGCTTGTGTCATTTCTGATATCTTTCAACAGTGTTTTGTAATTCTCATTGTAGAGATCTTTAACCTCTCTGATTAACTATATTCCTAGATGCTTTATTCTTTTGGGGGCTATTGTGAAGGAGATTAAATTATTGATTTGGCTCTTGACTTGGGCATCATTTGTGGTATCAGAAATGCTACTGACTTTTATATATTGGCCTGATACCCTAAAACTTTGCTGAAGTTGTCAGTTCTAGAAGTCTTTGAGCAAAGACTATTGAGTTTTCTTGCTATATATAGAACTTTTGGACTGTTTCTATTTCAGTGAAAAATGACATTGGTGTTTTGATACAGATTGCATTGAATCTGTTGATTACTTTGGACATTATGGCCATTTTAATGATGGTTATTCCTCCAAATAATGAACAGGGGATGTCTTCTCATTTGTTTGTGTCCTTGTCACTTTTTTTCATTAGTATTGTGTAGTTTTCATTGTAGAAGCTTTTACCTCTTTGGTTAAATTTATTTCCAGGTATTTAAATTTTTCATAATTATTATAAATAGGATTATCTTTATGATTCATTTCTCAGATTCTCTGTTATTGCCGTATGTGAATGCTACTGCCATTTTATGTTGATTTTGCATCCTGTTACTTTATTGAATTTGTTTATCTGATGCAAGCATTTTTTGGTGGAGGCTGTAGGTTTTTCTAGATTTAAGACTATATCATTTGCAGGAAGGGACAGTTTGTCTTGCTCTTTTCCAATCTAGATGCATTTTATTTTTTTTCCTATTACCTGATTGCTTGGGCTAGGACTGCCAGTACCATGTTAAATAGGGGTAGTGAAAACGGGCATTTTTGTCTTGTTCTAGTTCTTAGAAGATTTGCAACTTTTCTCCATTCAATATAATGTTATATTCTTATTTGTCATATATTATCTTTACTATATTAAGATATGTTCTCTTTATGCCTCATTTTCTGAGAATTTTTATCATGAAGGGGTGTAGAATTTTATCAAATGCTTTTTCTGCATCTATTGAGATCAAACACATTTTGTCTTTCATTCTGTTGATGTGATGCATCACATTTATTATATTTATTTATTTGCATATATTCAACCATCCTTGCATCCCTGGAATAAATTCTAGTTGATTGTGGTGTATTATCTATTTTTTTTAAATGTGTTGTTGGGTTACTTTTACTCATATTTTGTTGAGGATTTTTATGTCTTTTTTTTTTTTTTTCAGGAATATTGACCTGTAGATTTGTGTTTTGTTGTTGTTGCATTCTTGCTGGTTTTGGTTTCAGAGTAACCCTGTCTTCACATAATGAGTTAGGGAGTATTCTTTCTTCTTTAACTTTTCAGAATATTCCTAGAAAAATTGACATTAGCTCTTTGAATGTTTGGTAGAATCCAGGAGTGAAGATATCTGATCCTGAACTTTTCTGAAAAAACTTTCGTTACTGATTCACTTTTATTATTCATTATTGGTCTCTTCAGGTTTTCTATTTCTTCCTGATTAAATCTTGATAGATTATATGTGTCCAGGAATTTATCCATTTCTTCTAGGGTTTCTTGTTTGTTATTGTAGAGTTGTTCATAATAGTCTCTGATAGTTATTGACATTTCTGTGGCATCAGTTGTAATTTCTCCTTTTTCATTTCAAATTTAGTTAATTTGAATCTTCTTTCTTTTTTTCTTGGTTAGTCTAACAGTTTCTTGATTTTCTTTATCTTTGAAAAACCAATTTTTTGTTTCAGTGATTTTTTTTATTAGTTTTTAGTGTCTATTCTATTTAGTTCTGCTCTGATCCTTACTATTTCTTTCATTCCACTAATTTTATATTTATTTTTCCTGCTTTTCTAGATTTTTGAGGCACATCTTTAGATTGTTTATTTGAAATCTTTCTACTTCAGGATTCAATAATTTTATTCCAATAAAAATATTTGTAATATGTGGAGGCAGGATAGAATAAAGAATAAAGGTATTCTAATATATAGGCATTAAAAACACAACTTTTATGGGAAAAAAAACCCATGAACATATGTTATATTCAACCAAACAATAAATTTGAAACACAAAACTGATAAAATCCTATCTAAGGCATTTGTGAGGCATTGTGGGTCCTTTCATGGTGGATTTAGATCCCAATCATAGTTCCTTGATTTAGTCATTTACTGCTGTAAACTACCTCGTTAACATTGTTTTCATTGTATTCCCTATATTTTGTTATGTTGTGTTTCAATTTTCATGTTTCCAGAAATTGTTTTATTTTCTCCTTAATTTCCTTTTTGATCCAATTGTTATTAAAGAGCACTTGGTTTAATTTCCATGTATTTGTACAGTCTCCACAGTTTCCCTTGTTATTGATTTCCAGTTTTACTCTATTGTGGTCGGAGAAAATACTGGATATAATTTTGATTTTTAAAAATTTGTTGAGACTTGTTTTGTTTCCTAAAATATGGCCTATTCTGGAGAATGTTTCATATGCTTATAATAAGAATATATGCTCTGTAGCTCTTAATTGAAATGTTCTCTAAATATTTGTCAGGTCCTTTTGATCCAATGTAAAGTTTAAATTCATTATTTCTTTGTGAATTTTCGATCAAGATAATCTGTCTAATGCTGAGAGTGGGGTGTTAAAATCCCAACTATTATTGTACTAGAGTCTATCCTTTTAGATGTAATAATATTTGTTTATATATATATATATATATATATATATATATATATATATATATAGGTGCTTTGGTGTTAGGTGAATGTATGTTCAGAATTGTTATATCCTCTTGCTGAATTGATCCCTTTATCAATATATAATGGCTTTTTTTGTCTTTTTATACTGTTTTTGAGTTAAAGTTTGTTTTACATGTACACATATAGTTACTCCTGTTTGCATTTCATTTGTATTTGTATGGTATACCTTTTTCCATCCGTTTACTTTCAGTCCATGTGTATTTTACTGGTGAGGTAAGCTTCCTGTAGGGAGCTTATAGTTGGGCCACTTTTTTAAAAACCATTCAGTCTACACAGCCTATATCTTTTGAAAGTATAATTCCTTTGCTTTCAATATTACTATTGATATGTGAGGGCTTATTTCTATTATTATATGAATTACTTCCTGGGTTTTTTAATATTCTTTCTTCCTTTTATTCTCTCTTATTTTTTTATCATTGTGGTTGGTGGTTTTCTGTAGTCATAATATTTGAGTTATTTCTTTTCCTTAATTGTGCGTATGCATTCTACCAATGTCTTCTGCACTTTTCTGCTTTTATGACAGATATGTCTTCTTGCTTCCAGGTGTAAGAGTTGCTGAAGTATTTTTTGTAGTGTCAGTCTAGTGGTAATGAATTCCCTCAGCTTTCTCCTTCATTTATGAAGGATAACTTTGCTGGTAATAGTATCCATGACTGGCAGGGTTTTTTAGTTTTTCTTTCAGCACTTTGAATATATTATTCCACTCTTTCTTGACCTGTAAGATTTCTGTTGACCCATCCACTGTTAGTCTGATGTAGGTTTCTTTTTAAGTGAATAGAGGATTTCTCTTGCTGCTTTTAGAATTCTCTCTTTGTCTTTGACTTTGGGCAGTTTGACTACAAAGTGGCATGAGTAAGACATTTTTGCATTGGAAGTGTTTGGGGATTTCTGAGCTTCCCATATCTGGATGTCTACATCTCTTGCTAGATTTGAGATATTTCAGTTATATATTGTTAATAGGTTTTCTATCCCTTTTCTTTTCCATTGGCCTTCTGGGATGCCAAAAATTTGAATATTTTGTCACTTTATGATGTTCCATATGTAATATAGATTTTGTTTATTATTTCTTGTTCTATATTAAAATTATCTGATTCTGTTTTTTTCAAAAGACCTGTCTTTAATTCTGAATATTTTTATTCTGCTTGATCTTATCTATTGTTAAAGTTTTAGAATTTTAGTTTATTATATTAATTAAATTGATTTATAATAGCTCAAATTATTGATTAATTTATAGTGCAGACTAATTATTATGAATTTTAGTTAATGAATTTTTCAGCTCCAGAATTTCTGTTTAATTATGGTTTGTATTTATTTCTTTCGGTTAATATCCTCAGTTGTTTCTCTGATGTAACAGTCTGGTATAACAGTCACTTCTTCTGATTTTTTTGAATTATTTTATAGAAGAATACTTTTTTTCTGAAGAGATATGTTGTTTGGATAGGACACTTTAGTTTTTATTCTTGGTGCATGCAATAATATCATCTCGGTGTGATTTCTTTGTCTGTGAAGGGTATCATTTGTGTCTGTCATTTCCTAAGTGGTTTATGGTACAGATGTTAGTGAAGGCTGTAGTGAAATTTTGCTTGGAATGAGAGCATAAGGTATGTTTGTTCTCAGGCCCCAGTGATGGCAACAGTGAGCTGGGTGTGTTTCAGGGTGGTGTATGCTGTCACTGGTGTTAGTAGGTCCAGATGGACCAATTATTAGGCCTCAGGGAGCTTGATCAGTGCTGATAGTATCAGCGGTAGCTGGCCAGATAGGCAGTTTCTCAAGCCCCTCAGCAGGAAGCATGCCATTGATGGCAATAGCAGCAGTGAGACAAACTTCTGACTCTCAATCAGTTCATGCTGGTGTTCACAATAACTATTACAGACTGAATGGGCTAGGTTCCAGGCCCATGGGTGGCATGTGCAGGTAGGTGTCAGGTGTGGCAGTAGCAGCAGATTGCATGGGTCCAACCTCAAGCTATGGGAGGAGTACTGAGGTATCAACATTGATGGACTGGATTGGGTGGTCCCAACACACTGATGGCTGCTTAGGCATTATAGGAGATGGCAAAGCTGGTTGGGCAGGCTCATCCTCATTCTTTGACTGTGGTAAGCAAGTGTACGGTAATCCCAAAGTTCACGGTAGAATGCTTGGATAGTGTTAGCAACAGCTATGCTACAGGCATGGTACTGCAGAGGGTGGGATTGTGTTTAGTGAGAGCAGCCCTATGCAGGCAGCTAGGGATTGTGCACTTTGCTAATGGTTTGGTCCCTTGGCCAGTGGTGGCTTCAGCAGAAGAAGTTGTCTTTGGGGAAAGTGAAAATGTGTGGCAGCTTTGATGATGGGGGCAGTGGAATCTTTGATAATAATAGCTCATGAGTCAGCCCTAGTTGCAAAGCCAGCAGTGGCAAGTGTCCAAGGTCAGCAAATTTCCAGTAGGGCTCCTGAAATGTGGAGATGCAGGGCTGTTGGGCCCCCAGGCAAGATGCAGTCTGGTGGGGATTGGGCTTTCAATATGACATCTTGCTGTAACTGCTTAGGGCTTGCAGGGGAATGTGGGACCCAGCTTGAGTTCCTTCTCTGAAATGATGCCTTTGCACATTCTCCAGACAGATATCCATGCTAGTCTTGGGGCCTGCAAGGGTCTAGGGACTTTCCTGTAGCTAGGATGTGGGAGTCTGTAGTAGGAATGTGGACCACTGGGAGTCACTCTCTCACCCTTTTCTCACATTGGGGAGTTTTTCCAGGCCCTTAGGCTGCTTTACTTCTCTCTGTTTCCATGCTTTAGAGGTTTCCTGCCACTTCTCTGTTGAATTCCCGTGTTCTCTCTTAAACAACATATTCTAAGTGTGATTATCTACTGCCTACTTTGATTCTCTTTTTGGAGGAGGAAATGTCTCTAGTTAACCATTTTGAAACTGCTGTCTCTTGGTAATTTTCAATAATACAATACGTTGTTGTTAATTATAGTAACCGTGTTGTATAATAGATCTCTTGAATGTATTTCTCCTAACTAATGTCGTTTATCTTTTGACCAATATCTTCCCCAATCCCACCTCTAGCCCCTGGTAATCAGTATTCTACTCTACTTCTACTCTCTTCTATTATTCAACACAATGAGATATCACTTCACATTTGTTAGAATGCCTATCATTAAAAAGATTAATGATAACAAGCGCTGGTAAGGATGTAGAGAGAATTATTGCACATTGTTTGTGGAGATATAATATTGCCCCATGGAAAATAGTATGGATATTCCTCAAAAAATCAAAAGTAGAACTACCATAAGGTCTAGAAGCCCCACTATTGGATATATATTCAAAAAATGAAATCAGTATTTTTAAGAGCTATTTTCATACTCATATTTATTGCTGCATTATTTACAATAGCCAAGATATGAAATCCACCAAGTGTGTATGCACACTTGGTGGACATACGTGTGTGTGTGTGTGTGTGTGTGTGTGTGTGTGTGTATATATGGTATGATATATATACATACCATATTTTCTTTATCCAGTCATTAATTGATGAACGGCAGTATATATATACATAAACACACACATAATAAAATACTATTCAGCCTTAAAAAATGAAATTATTTTATTTGAAGCCACATGGATGAACCTGGAGGATATTATATTAAATAAAATAAACCCAACACAGAAAGATAATTCTTTACCAATTGTCTTAAACTTCCCCTGATAACCTACAGGTAATTGCAAATTCTCTAAGTTTTATTTCTTTACACAACTCTTGTTCAAAGACAGAAGGTACAAAGCATAACCAGGGTGACAAGTGACTTCTTAATATGTCTTTTTCCTTTGCCCAGGGAGGAAATATCTTTCCAGAACACCACCAGCAATATACTTATTACTAATTTGCCAGAACTGAATCATATGACAACTGTTAATTACAAGAAAGAGATTGAGAACTATGGATAATCAGAGTTGGACTAGATAATCTAGTCCAGTCAGAATAGGACTATACCACTTACGCTTTATCCCTATTGTTTGGCACATTGATGTGCAAATAAAACCATATTTTTAGTAGCAAAGTAGAAAACTGCATCCTTGTTCATTGCACAAATAGCTATAGATGAAGAAAATATCTGAATGAAAGGTTAATATTCTAAAATATGTTAATTATTTTATGGCCAAATAGTACACACAAAAAAATTCAATTTTGTAAATTAATTGTGATAGTGTGTCCTTTTAATGTTCAAATGCCTTAGTTTCTCTTTTGAGATTTGCTTTGTTCTAGACATTTAAATTATTTTTTGGTGACCTAGTGCTTCTTAAAAATTTGAGCTTGGTATATTTTTAGAATATTAATCATTATACTGTGACACATTCAGTAAAAACGTGAGAATTACTTTTAACATTTTATTAGCTGAAAATTCAGTTGCTTTGGTGAAAATCCCTCTATTGGAAATTCCCTTGTTCATTATTAGTTATGGATTCTAATATTTTAAATACTGGAAGTCATAAAATTAACTTATTAAATTGTGTCTGTTACTCACACTATAATCACTCCATAATTTTATAATCTTTGTATATTTAGTTTTCTGAATTTTTCATGCTTTTCAGATTTTTAAGTTTTGTTTTTTTCTTGCATAATTGTGTATTTTCTATAGTTTTAAGTTTGTTGGGCAGTTTTTTTCTTATATAAGATGTTACCTAAACGTTCCATTTTCTAGAAGCAAGAGAGAAAAAATAAGGAAAACCCATAGTTTACAGTTTTTAGTCCAGGGCCAGGAAATTTTAACATGTTAATAAAATATGGCCAAAAGTGATAAGTGCATCAGATTCCATGAACTGATGAAAACTGTCTGGAGTTACTTTCATTTAAGAAGAAGTAATTCATCAAAAGATGTAGAGAAGAAATGCCTACAAACTTTGAGATTTAATGCATAATCTTAATAGAACAAATTCTGGCATCATTGGAGAAAAATTCCTCTCTTCAATAACCATAGACTCTAGAGGATAGTTGTAGTAAGCCAAGCAGGTCTAAAATGTTCATGATATGGCATGTAAATGCATAATAAAAAAAAAACTTGAACAAATTTATTGCTCCTATTGTCTAATCTTAAATATTCAGTTAACCAGAGACCTACATTTCTGCTTGTGCATTTGGCCTTTTCTTCCCAACTCTGTGAATACTTAATCATAGCTAATAACCATGTTATCTGAACCAATTTTGACCTGTCTTCCTTTGACTAACTCATGGTTATGTTTATATTCACATCGATCTTATAAATTTACATTTATTAAGGCAAAATATAAAGATTATTCCTGACACAATAAACGTACCTTTTAAAAATTCCTGGCATTTCTCTGAATAATCCTGAAGTCCATTTTCAGTAAGTAGGTACAAATCAATAATAATAAAGACAATAATAAAGATTGTAGCCACAATCCAAATGATGAATAATATTGGAACAGACATATAGACATAATGTTAAGCTATAATTGGAATAAACCAATAATGACATTATTAATCAATAATAACAGTGTTATTGGTGATATATTGATAATAACAATGGTCATGCACACTCCAGGCCTTGTTCTTTTAGTGACATTTTTGTCTAACATCTCATTTGAATAAATGAGCAAATAGGCTTTGGGAGTTAAAGCAGTTTGCTAAGATCCCCTAGCTGGTAGATAAAAGGGGTGTATTCAAACACAGTACTTTGACTTCAAAATCTACTGTTTATACACTGGAGTGAGAAATAAAGTATCAAGTCAAAAATAACCAAATGCAAAAGTAATGGATAAAAAGGGGGGACAAAATGACCTAGAATATAGAGTTTTAAAATTTTACTGCAAGCTGGCTTTACTGAAACTATTTCCTCACCTTTAAATAAATGCAAAATGCCTGCCTAAAACTACACTAACTATAAAAACAATTCCCTTTATAAATATTCAACAACATATGTAGTTAATGAACTTGCTAGTAACACTACAATAATAAATACATTCAAAATAACTAATATTGTTATTCAAAGATGATACCACAGACTAACAGTCTAACTAGTTTAATTAAACTGAAATATTCTAATGTTTTTGTATTAAATTCAAGACAAATAATATTATCAGTTTTATAAAGATATTTTATTTATAATTAACTGTATTTCCTAAATTTTATCAGAAAGTATATATTAATCATACATACATAGACACACACACACGTACACATATATCCAGAGAAAAGAGTGATAAGAAATTCTTAAATAATTCTGTCTATCAGTATCTAGTGATAATCACTGACTTCACTATCAACATTGAATCATGAGTAGTTGATATGCTTTGGAGCTAGCATATCCAATTTTTGTTGGTTTTATTTACTAATTCTGAGGCTCTATTAGTAAACCTGACATTGGACTCTAAAAAATAATGGCTTCATTTTCATTCCTTTGGCTTAAGATTTTAATTATATTAAAAATTGGACTTCTACTGGAAAATGCTTAAGAACCCTGCAAAGAGGAGAACTAAGCATTGCATGTTCATAAAAAACGAAACCATGAGTTGAAAACAAATGAACTTAGCCTTCATCTTGCTTTGGAATACAGAAAGAAATTCAAGCTCCACAACAGATGTATATCTAGTCACTTTAAAACAAAAATGTAATATGGTACTTTAATTACTCTCATGTCATTAATATAAATATTAAATTAAATAATACTTTTGGAGGATATCTCTCCTTTTCCAAACTGCTTTCCAGTTTTCAATTAACTAATTACCTATGTTGACAAAATTGATTTCAGATGTGCAGGAGTTGGTGACTACAGTTTTCAATTTAAAGAAGTCAAAACCGTAACAGCAAATGAAATTAAATCACAAATTGAATTATTAGATATAGGAATGTAATTTAGTTTACAGTGGTCACTTTAGGTAGCTCTAAAAAAAGATCCACAGGGTATAAATTTGGCCTAAACCTCAATTCCAATTTCTTACGCTTTCAGCCACCCCCCTCAGTCTCTGCACATTACTTCTAACTGCCCTTGCCTTCCTTGCCTTGCTTTCTCTGCCTTTCTACTCTGGTCTGCATTTGCTGTCCCTTTTCTGATCCAGATGCTTCCTCAGATCACAAATTTAATTTTCACTGGCTTCCACATGAATACCTTCATGAAATATTTCTTGAACTTAATAACTATACTGAAGAACTGTGCATTCAGAAACAGCAACAAAACATGCAATTGTACTCTGCTGTCTTTTTGCTCTACCTCTGTTTTCTCTCTCCTCACATAACCCACTCAATACTTTTTTTGATGTCCCACAGAAAGAAATTCCTTCAGGCATATGGGAATCTGAGGTCTTCCTCAATGCAATATATCAAGGAGTTTCTCCTCATAAGTCCAGTGCTATTTTTCAAGGACACACTGGTTTGTATATAATATTGCTCATTTTGTAATGGAAACACAGTATAAAACTTCATAAGCTTGTAGTAGTTTTCTCTGGGTTTGAATCTAAGGTGTACCTATACAGAGAACTGTTCACACAGGATGTGACACTGGTGCTTTGAGGCTTGATTGTGCCTCTCTTGGTGGTTGTGTTCATTTCTTACATGATGCTTGTACAAAGCAATAGAAGCTGTCAGTCATTAAAATGGAAGGCATACAGCCTTGTGTCTGTCTGAGGATAAAATTGGATTTCTCTGTCTGGGTTCTGCTGATTCCTTTTTATTCCACAAAGCAAATTGCTTTTCTAAGGTGTCAATATTAACCGGAAAAGCTTCTGCTATGACAGGTAGTACTAAAAGCTTATTAGGAGCAATACTTTGTATTGTTTACTGAATATCCTACTATTAGAGAATAGATTTATGAAATACAAAACTCATTTTTAAAGTTTTATGCAATTTCATGTGCCTTACGTTTCTTTCCTTTTATTTCCATTCCCTTCTCAGTTTTTGTGTCTAACACATCACATTTGTCACATTTATTTACAGTGCAATATTTCATTTTGGAAGCAATAGACAGCTTTAGCAAATAACTACATTTGTGATAAAGAAAGATAAAACTTTTGGCATCAAATATAAGATATAATTTTATACCCTTAATTGAGAAACTTCAGACACTGTTTCAAGCATTCTCATTTTATGTGTAACATGTTTTATATAATTGATTGCTATGAGTGTAAACCAGCAATAATTCTCTATGGAATTTCTCTATATTTCTAGCATAACTTTTGTTCAAACAAGCAAAATTATAATGTCGCATATATTTTTTAAGCACATATAATTAAATCTAATGTTATTTAAACAAACGTTTTGAATATACATTATGTAACGATGTCTTTCATTATTCATAAGTACCACAGTAATTTGAAAGGTTTGATGTAAATATAGCAGTCAAGTGAGGCTTTGGACTTTTAAAAATGTTTTAAGAAGTTCTTAATACCACTCAAAGATAAATAATGATTTGCCACTAAAGCGAGTGGGAATCAAAGTGTACAGTGATATTAATGAATATTACCAAGATATAAATTAATAAAATTATTTCATTGTTCATCTATTTTTCCTGTAAGTCTGACTGATGGAAACTATAAAATTATATTATCAGAAGCCTAAACTCTATAGCCACTTGAATTTTTAAGTTTTGTAATCATTTAAATTTAATTTGCAATGTCATTTAAAGATAAAATATTACATACACTGTTAAGATAAATAGAAGGATGATTGCATTTATAGTCATAAAAATTTCATTTTGTAAAGTAATATTTCAAGCAATTTAAAGATTATTCTTGATTTAGTAAATATTAGAAAATCTTTTTCAAGTATTTTTGGAAACAGAACATTTTAGCAATTCATTAAATATGCAAAATATATGTCTTAACAAGTTACTAGTTCATCTTTTGTTACTGACACAACGAAAAAAATAATGACAACATATTAAATTGTATTGAATATTTCAAAAGAGTGTTTACATAATCATTAATGACATTCTAAAACAATTAATGGATTGTTTTACAATGTAAAAATATTGTGATGAAATGACATTTTCAGTTGTCATTGCAATATTTTTACTTATTTCTTTATAATCTCTTTATGGTTATAATACTAAATTTAAGTTAATTTACACATTCACTTCTTCTTGGTGTCTGCAACATTCAACCCTTATCAAGACCTTCCTCTCTGTTATTTCATTCTAACAAATTTCAACATAATGATCTATTGCTGATGATCTCCATTACATAAAACACCTGGAAAAATCTGGAAATGTCAGTTATGAAACACTTTCTGACACTTCCAACTTCTGTTTCCACAGCATTTAGAGAGATTTTGGGGTATACCTAATGTTGTGTCTCTATTCAGATATTAGCTTCATAATCATATTATAATTTTTGTTTTATATTAGTTTATTTTGTATTTTATAGCTTTATTGAAATTTAGTTGAAACATTAAAAACTGCATATTTAATATGTGTATTTTGAAAGTGTTGACATATATGAAACAATAGAGCTATAATCACAATCAAGATAATGAACACTTTTTATTCCCTCCCTCCTTTCCCTCCTTGCCCAACAACTATCTTAGTCCCTACACAGTCACAAAACTGAGTTCTTCCATTAGAGTTTCTAGAATATTTATAAATAGAATCATAAAATATATAGTTTTTATCTGACTTATTTTAGAAAAATTTAGTTATTGATTTATGAATTTTTGTTTCTGTTTAATTTTATTACTCCTCTCCTTCTATATCTCCAGGTATACAAATGGCATAGCATTTGATAGTGCCATACGTGTGTTCAAGGCTCTTTTAAATTTAAATATTTATTGTCTTTGAGTTTCAGTTTGGAAAAAAATTACTTAATCTCATGTTTACTCTTTTATTTGTAATATTTAATTTTGCTATTTAGTACCATCTGGTGGTACAAAAAATTTTAATTTCATATGTTGTATTTTTCATTCTATAATTTCTAATTTTTTTCTATTAGAATTATTATGTCTCTACAAAACTTGCCAAGTTTTCATTTACCACATCCATCTTTTTCTATAAATTATAAACATGTTAAAAGAGGTATTTAAGGGTCTTTATTTGGTAATTCCAATGTTTAAGTAATATATAGGTCTGATTCTATTGATCATTTTTATCTCTAAATTATGTGTCAAATGTTCCTACTTGTTTGCATGGCTAGAAATTTCTTTATATAAATTAGATATGGCAGATAATACATTAAAAAGATTCTCAATTCTCTACCTTCCTTTAAAGAATGTTAGGTATAGAACTAGAAGATAGTTAAATTATTGAGTCTACCTTAGTGAGCTTTTATTCCTAGGGAATCTGTCTTAGCAGTCTCAACTAACTTTTTTAAGACTCTTGGCTCCATTTCTAGTCATCAAAATTTCATCATCTGTTAAAAGCTCTGCTTTTAAGCTCCTCAGCATCTCCACTCCATTTTGAGAGTCAGAGTTGGCAAATTACTCAGAATTTTGACCATTATTTCAGACTCTTTATGCATTGTTAGCACTAAAATTCCATTTCTTCTCTCAAAACCTACTGAGAGTGCGCAGCTTCTTATGTCTCATGCAGGCATTCAGAAAATTTCCTAAAGTGAAGAAAAGTGGCTGACATTGGTATCATCTTAATGGATTTTCTTGTCTTGTGACTTTTGCCTCCTCTAATGTAATCTCCCTTAGTTGCTCTCCAATGCATCAAACTCACAATTTTGTGTATTTCTTTTTCAGAATTTTCTATAGTCTCTCTGGGAGACAAGTCCATCAGCTATTCTGTCATTTCAGAAATAAGAAGCCTTCACTTATTTTTATTTTATGTTTTAGTGAATTGCTATGTAGTAGAAAATATTTTTTTTAAATTGTCAATAATTCACTTATTTATTTAGTTATCTATTCAGAAAATATACATTGTATAAGATTGTGTTAATTATTGAGAGAAATGTTTTAGCTAGACACAGCATTATTATATAACTTTTTATTGAACTCAAATTTACGTGTTTATGTTGTCTATTATTTATTAAGCACCTAAGCATCTATGGATATTATATAGACACACAAAACATCACTTTGTGAAACTTTTAAAATAATATTATTATTACATTTTGAATTATAAGTAAACTGAGATTTTATGTTCACATATTTGATAATGTATCTGGATTTTTCACACAACTGTAGGTACCTTTTTATAGCAGAGATCCTTGTTAGGCTTTAATCATAATAATAATGGTAAAAAGAGTAATTATCTTGTTTTCAGAGATTATCATAATACCTGGTTCAAAATAGGCATGCTGGAAATAATTGCTTCATTTACAAATGATTGAATCTCTGAAACAAAACTTTCTGCTTTTACAGAGATGGAATCCCAAATCTTGACATTATTTATATCGGCATCCTCACAACTTAAACAATTGGCTACACATGCTTATCATTTTGCCCAAAAAGTTCCTGCTTTCATCTCCTAGGTGCACACACCATATTTAAATAGGCTATACCATAACTATTGGGACTAAATTCAAATTGCTCAAAAATATCCTTTAAAATTTATAAAAAGAGTTTCTTGTTTGCATTTTATTTGTACTTTGTGATTCTTTTATAGTAAAATTTATGACTCAGGTTATAGGTATCCTTATGTGCCTTTTACATAGATTAAATAGAGAATTATGTAAACTAACCACATGTTAAACAATTAGGAACTAATTTTTAACCAAAACTGGAGTTGGTAGGCTTTAAGAATATGGATATGAATAAGAACTATGCGTTGCCTATAGTGAAGTCTAGGAAAAGAGTCCAGTTACAATTCTGGAACACATTTTGCTTAATTAGAAGCAAATATTCTTGTAATATTTGGTTTTCCTAAGGTCCATGGAACTCTGACGCCTGTACAACTCTATAGCATTAAATTTATTGCTTAAATTCTAAATTCCAAAACATTATATTAAACATATCAGCATGTCCATAATTTTCATTGGCTCATATAACTCATGATGCTTTACTATTATAATCTTCTGCTAGAAGTTTTATAATTATGTAAATTATTTGCCCCTTGAGGCTGCTGAATTGCTCATCTAAATTTTTAACCAAGACAAACCTCCATTAACTAAAGAATTAGTTTCTGAATTTGTTCTTCTTTATAGTGTATTAATATATATTTGTGCTTTTACATTTTAATAAAGAGTGTGTTTTCATGTAAATAGCACTGATGCCTTTGGTTATATATATTGAAGGAATGGCACTAATACCAAAACAGGCAAATGTGGTATCACCTCCATCTGTTGACAGAGAACTGAATTTTTGGCAGAACTTCAAAGATAACCTAATGAACTTCAATAGAATGAGCTTTTTTTTTTTCTTTTTTTTAACCTTTAACCAATATAAAGTATGAAAGACCTGATCTGAAGATTTACAAAGTTCATCAAAACCTTCAAAGATGCATCTGCTTTATTTGGTTGTAGTAAGTAAGATTTCGCAACAAAGAGAATAAGACGCAGCTGGTTTCCAGCTGGCGCTTTGTAAGATTTCACTGGAGTGGAATGTTTGTTACACTAGGCTTCATTAAAATTAAATTCTACCTTCACTCTATTTACCATGGAAATTAATATTTTTATAAGACATAGCTCATGGTTTTAAGCATATTTTAATATTGTAAAGAAATATTTTTAATATGTAAAGGAAATACTTAAAAGAAAGTCAAAACATAAAGCAATCAATATATCCAAGTTTTGAGGAAATTAATATTCTTGATACTGAGCATCTCTTAATCATTCAGTCTGTTTAAGTATTAGCCTCAGAATCAAATTGAAGAAGTAACACAATTAATATTTTTAAAGGCCAGAAAAATACCTGAAAAAGAGAAAGTTTATATAATAATAATAAAGTAAATTGATATAAGTAATGCAAACATTACCTTAAGATCTGAAATCTAGGAAAATAGAAAATGTAACAGACAAAGAGAAAATAGTGAGAAAAAGTATGAAATGGTTTACAATTTGCTCCCAGCATAACTGGTTTTAAATCTGTGGCCATTATAATACTTCACTATAAGTTAAATAATACCATTATAATAATGGCTTTAACAATTCAGACATTTATTACATAAATTTACAAGAAAGCTGGAGGTGGGCAATTTCACAGTTCAGTGACTTAATGATGTTATTAAGAATACAGGTTTTTCTCATCATTTTGCTCTGTCATCTTCAGAATAAGAGTACTATTCACATGGTAATTACAGCAGACCTAAGCATCAATTAACATGCAACACTGCAAAATGAAAAGGGAAGATAGGGAAGAAAACAAACAAAACAAAACCAGCTGTATCCTTTCTCTACCCTTCTTTCCATAAGGGAATAAATTTTTCTTCTATAAACAAACAGCAAACATCCCTTTGAGGATCAATGGTCAAGACAGGGTCCTATGTACATCAAAAGGGAGACCAATAGCAATAAGGACAGGGTTTCTATGGTTGGATTGTCAGTGGATTTTATAGCTTTTGATAGTGTCTCATGGTAATAGGTCATTTTTATACAAAAAAGGCATAATTTTGTATCAAGCAAAATATGAAATGATGCAATTCCAATACTAAAAGACGTATGCACGTTCTTTTTTTTTTTTAGAAATTTAAAAATTTATTTACTTTTATGTGGAACATGTTTTTAAAAGTAAATAAATAAAATGAAAATACAACATACTAGAACTTATAAGCAAAAATGGCACTAAGAAGAAAGTTTATAGCGGTAAATGCCTTCATCTAAAAAACAGGTAGCAAATAAAGTACCTAATGATGCACCTCAAGGAACTAAAAAAGCCAGAATAAATCAAACCCAAAATTATTAGAAGGAAAAGTAAAGATCAGAGAAGATAAATAAAATTGAGATAAAAATAATAAAAAGACGAAAAAATTGAAAATTGGTTTTTTGAAAAGATAAACATCAATAAACTTTTAGCTAGATTAACTTAGAAAAAGTAGAGAAGACCCAAATAAATAAACTTAGAGATGAAAAATAAAACATCACAACTGATTCCACAGAAATACAAAGGATCATTAGAGAATACTATGAACAATTATACACCAACAAATTGGAAAGCCTAGAAGAAATGGATAAATTTCTTTTTTTTTTCCATTTATTTATTTTATTGCATTTTAGGTTTGGGGGTACATGTGAAGAACATGCAAGATTGTTGCATAGGTACACACGTGGCAATGTGATTTACATTTTTTAAAACATGGGAAATGTAATTATTCTTATAACATAGGAAGATATTTAACTATGACATAACATAAATCTTTATTTATGTTTATCCTAAACAAGAGAGAAAAGATAGTAGTGCTTGATAATTTTCCTTATTTGAATCATGTGATTTTTCCAGTTCCACAATGTGTAGGTGGATCAATATACTTTTAAATAGTAGAGGGAAAATGAAGACAGACTAGGAGTAGGATGATCATATGATTTATTCCCCAAACTAAAAAATGTCTTAAAGGTTTATTTATTAACTACTACTAATTTTGTGACAATAACTGGTGTAACCCATACACAACAGTGGTCATAAGAGATATCACAGAAGTAATACCATGATTCTTTTGACTGGTAAAAATTATTGTATTCATTAAAAACAAAGTTCTTTATTATTATTCTGGCATTATTGCCAGCTTATTATGTGCTTGTCCTCTGCTGTGTATTCTACATGCACCACTTCATTTTTCTTTTTAAAAGCATTGTGAGGTAGACATTATTTTATTTTGATTATGGAAATTAAAAAAACAAGATGAAATCCAAACTCTTTATTATGATTCTCTAGTATCTTACACTGCTTTGAGCTATATTGTATGCTTTCCTAACAAGGCCACTAAAGCAGCAGAAGAAATGTAAAACAGCTATAAATCTTCTTTCCAATATGGGCTTTATAGAGCACTTGCCTCTCAACATCTGTGGGAACATTGTATCAAAGAAACTACAAACCTATTTTCAAATAGAGATGATAAGGAATTAAGGCACTTTAGATGATGTGGACAAAAATCACTCATGCGTATTAGCAAACGGCTTTTGAACAACAACCAATTATGAGACACTGCGGTAAATAAGATGAAAGAAATCCAATTCCTAGCTTCAAGAAATGAACACATAGCTTCAAGATAAAATAGGTAAAACTAGCTCCACCACATGACATTGTTTGTTCAGGATCCCAGCTGCCAGGGGTTTCCATGGGTGGAAAATGACAGAGAAGAGTTTTCCAGGTACAGGAAATGAATTGACTGAAGGAAGAAATGTTCATCTTTAGAAAAGACCAGCTTGATTTTATCAGAGAGGGAGTACACATATCCATTCACATACACACGTACATATACACGCACATGCTCGTGTCCTTACACATTCACCTATATACATGCATAGGCACATAAGTACACACATATAACATAGAGCTCCACAGCAGAAAGGAAGCAGGGCAATGAGGACTCTGTGGCTTTCTTTTAATTCTGAAAAAGCATGTACATCTAGCATATATATAGCATTCATAATTATAAAACTCACTTTAAATCTCAGATACAGAAATTCTTTTTACCCAGTAAAATTAATCATCAAAATTCATTTTTTTTTGAAATCATATGTATGTTATTTGTGTAAAATAAACATGAGATTTCCTTGACATACTCCTAAATATTTATTGGGAAAATGTTATATCTGTCACCACATTTTTAGGTTATTTTACAGAGAAGAATAATGCTATAAATTATAGGACTTAGTCTAATATACATGCTTTTTTGAACCAATGAAAGACCCATTCAGGAAGCTTCATCTATAAAGAATGTTTTTCAAAAAATGATATAAAGGCTGAAAATCAAAAAAGGGCAAAGGAAGAACAAGGAGGGTAAATGTGTGTGTTATTCTATTTAAAATGACATTTAAAAGCAAAGTAGAAAAGAAGAAAGAGATCTGGTTTCAGATACAATCCTCAGTACTGGAAAAGAAAACAAACAGTGTGAGTCTGTTTTGCTTAAATTTGACATTTCATGTTAGAATGTTAAGATCTAACCTCTGTGGAGTGAAAAAGACTACAAAGTCTATTATTACACAACTTAATTTATGTTTCTCTAGCCTTTTACATTCCATAGACACCTCTGTTATTATCTTTTATGATTTTCGAGCAGTCCTTAGTACATTGGAGAAAATTTCTACTTACTGAATATTTTATGCTTATTTGCCTTAAAAAATCCTGGGTACAAACTTTATTCATAACACATAAATCTAAATATTATGTTTCTTCTTTACCTTTTAAGTTATTTTATATGATTGTTGTAAGCATTGAGAAATTCCTTTCATAACCAGTTACTTTTTTTAAATTCAGAGGATTATTTGCTTGTGTACTTTTTTTTTTCAAAGAAATACAGCAACATGATGGATTAGAGACTTAAACAAAAGACCTAACACCATAAAAACCCTAGAAGAAAACCTAGGTGAAATCATTAGAACATAGGCATAGGCAAGGGCTTCATGACTAAAACACCAAAATAATTGGCAACAAAAGCCAAAATAGACACATGGGAACTAATTAAACTCCAGAGCTTCTGTACAAAAGAAACAATCATTAGAGTGAACCGGCAACCAACAGAATAGGAAAAAAATTTTGCAATCTACCCATCTGATAAAGGGCTAATATCCAGAATCTACAGAGAACTAAAACAGATTTACAAGAAAAAAAGACAAACAAACCCATCCAAAAGTGGGAGAAGGGTATGAACAGAGACTTTTTCAAAAGAAGAAATATATGAGGCCAACAAACATATGAAAAAATGCTCATCATCACTGATTATTAGAGAAATGCAAATCAAAACCACATTGAGATACCATGTCATGCCAGTTAGAATGGCGATCATTAAAAAATCTGGAGACAACAGATGCTGGAGAGGATGTGCAGAAATAGGAACACTTTTACATTGTTGGTGGGAGTGTAAACTAGTTCAACCATTGTGGAAGACAGGGTGGCACTTCCTGAAGAACCTATAAATAGAAACTCCATTTGACCCAGCAATCCCATTACTGAGTATATACCCAAAGGATTATAAATCATTCTATTATAAAGACACATGCACAGGTATGTTCATTGCAGCACTGCTTACAATAGCAAAGACCTGGAACCAACACAAATGTCCATCAACAATAGACTGGATAAAGAAAATATGGCACATATACACCATGGAATACTATGAAGCCATAAAAAATGATGAGTTTATGTCCTTTGTAGGGACATGGATGAATCTGGAAACCATAATTCTCAGCAAACTGACACAATGACAGAAAATCGAACACTGCATGTTCTAACTCATAGGCAGGTGTTGAACAATGAGAACACATGGACACAGGGAGGGGAGCATCACACACTGGGGTCTCTTGGAGGGGACAAGGAGGGACAGCAGAGGGGTGGGGAAGTTGAGGAGGGATAATATGGGGAGCAATGCCAGATGTAGGCGATGGGAGGATGGAGGCAGGAAACCACATTGCCATGTGTATACCTATGCAACAATCCTGCATGATCTGCAATGTACCCCAGAACCTAAAGCTCAATAAAAAAAATTGCATACCAATTAGGATAGTTATATATCCTAATTTACCCCTAATTTGTGAGTTTATATGATGCTTTTTATACAGAATTTTTGGAATTATTATAAACACTTGTAAACTCATTTTATTAAAAATACAAATACATATAGTTTTCCTAAATATAAATTAGATAAAACTTAAAAAAAAATGTAGTATAAATTGTGAGAAGCCAGGATATTAAAATCACAAACAAATTGTAAGAAGTTGTAAGTCCAATGCATAAAATAATCAATATAGAAATTTCTTTGTGTTTCCTGTTTCTGCTCTTCCCCCTGTTTCTGACTTGGTAGAATTATTAATTTTGACAACTAATAAGAAGGAATTATACTAAGCACAAGAAGTTACTATAAGGCTTTATTTTCTGCCCATGTTAATAACATTGCACCCTGCATTTTGCATGCAGAAAATATTTTAAACTAATTAATAGAATCCAACTTGCTGTACTTCCAAAATGTGGTCAACATATTTTAAATATCAAATATTTACTATTTTCAAAATTGCATATTGAACATGTTTGATGATAATATAGCCTAACAAAAATATGATTAAAAAATTAATATGATTTAAAATGTATTATCTCACATGACTAGAAATTATATAAATATGGATTAATAATAGTTTCAATGATCAAGTCTAATTTTTCAAATACTAAATGTAAGTTTAGAAGAGCTTTTTTTCTAGTCGAATAAAGTTTAACAAATTAATTTTTCCATTTTTTTCTTTTTATTTTTGGAATAATTATTAGACATTCTAAAATACATTTGTATATTTCAAGTGTACTGCCTGGTATATTATTAAAACTAACACCATAATGTTTCTTCTGAAAATATAACTACTATGTTCATTAACTGAAATATTTTATAATTATTTATAGTTTAACAAATGAAAAGGTTGATTTTATTGTTACTAGATAACACACTGCAGGCTTTTGAATGTCTAGCTAGAGAAAAGCATTCCATAAATATTTGTTTATTTTAAAAAGCATAAATATATGATGAAAAGAGGTTAGGCCATGAAGTAAATGTTAATCACTTACTGTTTGTCTGTTTTATATTGTCATTTAATTTGAACTTAAGTCTTCTTTAATTTCTTTAAAACCTAGTTGATTTCTAAGCAACAAAACCTACTGCCACTTTATGTTATTCTAGCCTCTAAGAAAATTATTGTTTTCAAATTACTTTTTACTGGTTTTTGGGAAATAGCAATGTCCTTGCCTTTTACCTATGAGTCTATCTAAATATCATAGAATAATGCCTAAATTTTGTAACTATCCCCTCACACTCAGTTCTGATCCAAATCTAACCCTTCTTTTAACTTTTTCTTTTAAATTTTATTTAACATAAATTCAAATTTATAGAATTACAAAAATAGAATAAAGAAAAAATAGAATAAATAAGTTATTTAGACATTTTACTGCAAATACTTTGTTAATGCTTTGCCCATCTGCTTTACTGTTCCATCCCTCTTTTTTCTGTGTATATATATTTGTATATGTATATATTTCTGTATACACATATATAGATGAATATATATTTTTATTTATGTATACATACAATTTTTTCTGAATAATTTGAGAATAAATTGCTGATGTGCATGCTACATTACTCCTAAATATTCAGTGTATGATTTCTAAGAACAAAAACAATTACATACATAATCTGTTATGTTTAATTTCATGTGTCAACTGGACAGAGCCAAGAGATACTTAGACTTGGGCCAAGCATTATTCTGGTGTGTCCTAATGAGTGTTTCCTGAAGAAATTAACATTTGAATTGGTAGATTGAACAAATTGCCCTTTTTAATATGAGTGGGCCACATTCAATCAACTGAAGACCTGAATAGATCAAAAAGATTCAGCAAGAAGGAACTTCTTTACTGACTGCTTGAGTTAGGACATTGGTCATTTCTGCCTTTCAGACTTGGATTGAAATTTGGCTTTTTTGGGGTCTCAAACTTTCTGTGTATCAGACTGGAACTACACATTGGCTCTCCTAGGTACCAAGCTGCCAAACAAAAACCTTGGCACTTCTCAGCATTTATAATCATGTAGACCAATGCATTATAATGTATTTTAAAACACACATATACACATACACATATCTTCTATTGTTTCTGTTTCTCTGTAGAACATTAACTGACATATAACTCTGGTACAATTCTCAGAATCAGAAATATTTATATTATTTTAACACAATTATCTGGCTCACAGAAATATCCAGTTTACCAATTTTCTCAATGATGTCGTTTACATATAAAATAAGTTTCTTATCTGACACATGGTCTAATTAGGATCACATACTGCTTTTAGTTTTTATTGTCTCTGTAGTCTCCTTTAATCAGGGACAGTTCCTCAGTGAATGCCTTTCATGACTTTGGCACTTTAGGACAGTGAAGGCCATTTATTCTGTAGATTTTGTAGTTAGCATGTTTCTCATTTTGGGTTTATGAGATACTTACTTACCATTAGGACACCACAGGAATGATGTTGTGACCTCCTCAGTGCATCATATCAGAAGGTACATTATGTTGGCTTGTCCAATATTGGTGGTGTTAGCTTGGATCAATTTCTTGTCAGAAAGAAATGAAAGTAAGACTATGAAACAATATCTTTAAAGTACTGAAAAACATAAGCAGGCAACCTAATATTATATACCCAGGTAGAATATATTTCAAAAGAAATATGAAATCAATTTTTTAAAACATATAAAAGCTGACTGTATATGGTAGCTCATGCCTGTAATCCCAGCACTTTGGGAGGCCTAGGCAGGTGGAGTGCTTTAGCCCAGGAATTCAAGACCAACCTGACTGAGCACATAACTAAACACTATCTCTACCAATAATATATACAAAAATTAGCTAGTTGTGGTGATGCTTGCTTGTGGCCCCAACTACTCCAGAGGCTGAGATGAAAAGATCCCTGGAGCTCAGGAGGTGGAGGTTGCAGTGAGCTGAGATGGTGCCACTGCACTTCAGCCTGGGCAACAGAGTGAGGCCCTCCAAAAAATGAAATAAAATAAAATAAAACATACAAAAGCTGAAAGAATATGCCATCAGCCTATGACAATAGTACAGTAAATCTTAAAGTCAAGTCCTTCAGACTAAAACAAATTATATTAGATGAAAAAATAGATCTATAGAAATAAATGAAGAGTACTAGACATGGTAACCACATGTATAAATGTATTTTTGTTATTATTTATATATTTTAAAAATATCATTAACCATGTAAGCAAAAATAATAAAAATATACTGTAAAGCTATGAAACATATAGGCATGTGTGCAAACACATACATACATATGTATGACAAAAAGAGCATAAAACCAAGAAAAGGAGAAATGAATATACCCTTCCAAAGTGTAGACATTATATGTAAATTCATATAATATTAGTTAAAATAAGACTTCAATAAGTTAACAACAGATGCTGCAAATTCTAAAGCAACGAGTAAGGGAGAAAATAGTTATAGTACTTATACTGATAGATGGATGATTAATTGAGAAATAGATGATGATAGATAGATAGATAGATAGATAGAGAGGTGATAGATACATAGACAGAGTCCAATGAAAGTGGTAGATGGAATTTCCAAGAAAAGGTAGAAATGAGAAAAAATACTTTAAAAATAGAACAAATAAAAGGCAAATCACAGAATGACAGACTTAACTCTATCAATAATCATAATCCATATATAATTTTCGTAGCTGTATCATAGAAGTAGGCTACTATAATAGCTGTCCCAGATCCATACCACCACCACCACCACCACTGTCAGTATTAGATATCCATATGCATCTGAAAGCCACCATGATCAATAAGCTACTTATACTGCTGCTTAATTCTGTGTCATGCATGTGCTTCTTATGATCTTTATGGGCAATATACATACCCTGAGCCCTCAGCAACCACTAATGAACTATCCTCTGTGCTCATGGTGTCTCAGAGGAAAAGCAAAAATTTAAATTCCTTATTTCAGGAAGAATAGCAAAAGCAACATAGAAAGCATAGGTTCTATCTACCCTCTGCCCTTAAATGTACATGATCTATAATATCTCAGCAGAAATGGTGTCTCAGAAATGAAACATTTAAATTTCTGTTATTCATGGCATATAAACACAAACTATAATAATGATGAAAAGGTTTATTACAGTCAATCTACCACAAAAATCACTACCTAGCACTTGGTTTTGATGTTAGAACTTCAAAACAATTAAAATAGTAATAAAAATTTCCTCCTTTCTGCTATAAAGAAACGTATACATGTTACAACATTATTTTATAAAGCTAGATGATTCAAGATTGTGGAACACAGGGTAAGAGAACAGTGAATCTCTTGAGAAATAGTCAATTGCCTTACATCATTTTCTTTAAAATTAATTTTTAGTTAGCAATTATTGTGCAGTATACAATCATAAGAATAAGGAATGTGACATGGCAAGTAAGGAAGAAAAATTATTTCCTAGTATAAATGTATATTCTAGTGTATTAGTTCTTTATAGATGTTGTAACAAATAGTTGCAAACTTAAAACAACAGAAATGTATTCTCATACAATCTAGAAGTCACAAGTCCTAAATCAGTATTACTGGACAGAAGTCAATGTGTCAGCAAGACAGTACTTCCTCTTGAAGTGCTGTTTGACACCCTGTTTCATGCCTCTTTCAACTCTGATGGCTGCCAAAATTCCTTGGCTTGTGGCCATATCACTCCAATCTTCAAGGCCAGAATATTTAAATCTCTCTCTTAATATTGCCTTCTCTGTGTATATGAAATCTCCCCATGTCTCTCTCTTATAAGGATATATGTAATTGTATTGAAAACCCACTTGTATGGTCTAGGATAATCTCTTCATCTCAAGATCCTTAATTTAATCGCATTGATAAAGTACATTATTTGCCATATAAAGTAACAGTTACAAGGACTATGATGTGGACATCCTTTAAGAATATATAACTAGCCTATCACATCTGCTGATTGCTTTTTTGTCTTCCACAATCAGATTGAATATAACATGTCACCAGATGATTAGCTAGTTATTCTACAGCAAGATACTTATAATTTAGCATTAGTCTCTACTACCAAAAGATAAAGCTCCCATCAACCTTTTTTAACAATGTGGAATTTCCATTTCCACCACTGTGACCATTTGGTTCTTGAGCTCATTTAGCAAGCACTGGAAAAACTAGGTAAAGTTTATGGCTGAACTCTATTGAACAGCTCATCTTTTCCACCAAATTATAAAAAGTTATCATTCTTTGGATGTCTTTTAGTAAATATCCAGATGAGTCTCAGATAGTTTCACACCATGGAAAATAACCCAGCCTTAAGCCCATCCTCTTATATTTTCTCCACTTCCCTAGTCACCGTTTCTACAAACCTTTCTCCTCTCAAATTCTTAACTGGGCGAATGATAGCCACTGTTCATAAATCAGCACAGATTCATGACTCTGAACATCTCACCTTTGAGGCAAAGTGGACATCCATATGTAATGCCTGAAGTTCTTCCTACTGAAGAGATTGCCTTTTTCCATTATGCTTCAGGGTCAGTATTGAGTAGAGCCCTAATGTTACAGCAGTCCTCTTCTGACTGGTTTTTATTTGCAGAAAGCAAAACCTACAAAGTAGGCTGGACTTATTTCTTTAATTAACAGTCTTTTCACCAATAATTCCCCATGAAACCATTGTTTTAGATTGAAAAACTGCTGCTGGCATAGGTTTCCTACAAATGTGAAACTTTTGCTCATAAAATCTATGTATTCCCTCATCTAGTTGATGATACAAGGCTACTGAATAGGCCAACCTTATGGCTTAATATATTAAAAACACCCAGTGAATTATAGCCAACTCAGGATGCATACTGGATATTTACATAACATTTAATGGCTAATAGTTTAATCAATGCTAATGTAGTTAGGCTTTGTGCCGCCACCCAAATCTCATCTTGAATTGTAATCCCCATAATCCCCAGTGACAAAGGAGAGACCAGATGGGGGTAACTGAATCATGGGGGCAGTTTCCACCATGGTGTTCTCTTGATAATGGGGGAGTTTTCATGGGATCTTTACATGGGGATCTTACCCCTTCACTCAGCACTTCTCCTTCCTGCTGCCTTGTGAAGAAGGTGCCTTGCTTCCACTTTGTTTTCCACCATGATTGTAAGTTTCCTGAGGCCTCCCCAGCCATGCTGAACTGTGAGTCAGTTGAACTTCTTTTCTTTATAAACTACCCAGTCTTGGTAAGTTCCTTATAGCAGTATGAAAACAGACTAATACAAAGGACAAAGCTGATTAGTTATAATAATTTTAGTAATAGCTAACTGTTTGATTGCATTTACAGGCATTGCATTATGCACTTAATATATTTTCTTTGTTTGATCACTTATTCATTCATTGAATTACCATTTAGAGTGGCTATTTTATATGCCAGACACTATTTAGAAACTGGAATTTTATCAATGTAGACAAAATAATTTTCCATATGGATGGCACATCTTAGTGGGACTTCAAAAATACAATAATTAACAAAACTGCTAAGAATATTATGCACTAGGTTAAAAGGTGTTAAGTGTTTGAAAAAATGAGCAGAGAAAAAGGCCTAAAGTGTCAATTTTAGGGGAAAAGAGCAGCTCCTATTTTAAATATGATGGCTTATACCAGTCTCTCATTGTAAAGATGATAGCTGAACAAAGAGAAGAAGAAAATAAGTTCCAAGAAGTAACACAAGAACAGATTGTGTGGAGCCTTGTAGATACATTGGTTTTAATTGTGCACAGGATAGATACTAGATGATTTTAGCAGAGGCTTGACATGATCTAAGTTTTAGCAGGATCGCTCTGATTATTGTGATCAGAATATGCCGCAGATTACCAAAGATAAAATAGAAACTCCTTGTAGGGAATTATTATTATTACTGTTATTTGAAAGAAGGTCTCACTGTGTTGCACAAACTGGCTAGAGTGCAGTGGTGTGAACATGACTCACTACAGCCTTGACTTTCAGATTTCAATCAATCTTGCCAGATTATGTTCCCAAGTAGATGGGATTATGGACACAACACAGGCCCAGCTAATGTTTTGTTTTTTAAAAAATATTTTGTAAAGACGGGGTCTTGTTGTGTTTCCCAGTCTGATCTGAAGCTCCTGTTCCTGACTTAGGCTCCCAAAGTTCTGGGATTACAGATATGAGCCACCACAACTGACCCCTTATAGGCTGAAATAGCAATGCAAGCTGGAGATGATAATTATAGAAATGATATCAATAGAAATAGTAAGAAGTTACAGATATAAAAACATAAAAACATAATTTTCATAAGGATTTACCATAGAGTAGAAAAGAAAGAGTAGCATGAAGAGCAAACATGAGGTGGGTGGGGGGAAGAACAAACCTATGCTTTTGCCCATTATCTGAGATTAGGAAAAGTGCGGCAGAAAAGATTGTAGGGAAATATGAAGTTTTATATTAATTTATCCAGTCCTCACAAAAACTTTATTGGGTAGGTACGATTATTACTCTGTTTAGAGATGCTCAATTGGGGTGTCAAAAATATTAAATAACTGACTTACAGTTATAAACTAATGAGATAATGAGCCAGTTTTTGAAAATAGTAAATTTGGTTTCAGAATCAATGCTTTTAATAACAATGTCTACTGCTGCTAGGAAGCCAGAAGCTGTCTCTCAAAATTAAAATAGATTTTAAACAAAGTGAGCAAGTTTGACTTCTTTCCTAAATACTCGGGAACTTTGCAATGATTCTCCTATCAGTGTTTATCACAAATTTCATGTAGACATTTGAGTAACATTTGATCTGTGGGCCATAAAGACCAAGTGGTAGAGTTGCTTCACCATGACATAGATGAAGGGAATCTGCTCTCTTGATCTGGAGCACATGCAAAGACAATAGTATTGTTTCTGGCATATCAACCTCATTTAGGCTGGGGATGTTTTTGAGTCCACATTTCAGTCAACCAGGTAAGAAGAAGTTAAGATAATTTCCAGATACTCAACTGAAATACCTTTTTAAAACTCTACTTATAATAAAGCTAGCCATATCAATTGCTTTCTCTAACATTGAATTTCTTATAATTCTATCTCATATTGAGAATCACTTTATATATATATATATATTCTTCAGAGCTGTAAGTTAGCAAAAGTTTACAATTCTTTGGTGTATAAGCCTTCCCTTCATAGGATACACGGCCCATATGCCCTTCTGGTGCAGGATGTGATGTGATTCAATTACATGTCTTCTGACACTGAGAAACTGTCAGGGTAGATAATGAAGATAATTGACAACTTCCTAATAGGTAGCTATCTCAGATATGGTCCTTACAGTATTTCCAAACAAGGCACAATCCATCCAGTTGACAGAGGATGAGGACTACTGCTTCAAATCTGGAAGGTTCAGGGAAAATTGGGGCTTGGGTGGTATTTCGAGCTACCCAAATATATCCTAACGTCATCATCAAATTATTTCTTAAAGCACTAATTCTCACATAAAAGACAAGGCATATCTGTATTAGTTGGACTACCACATGATCAAAGGTAAGAATAAGGCAGTCAAGGGAGTTCCCACAGACCTTGGACTTGTTCTTTTGACAAGTCCTGGACTTGGCTGTTTCCTGGACTTGTTCTTTTTATGTTTAAGTTCTCCATTACAGTTGTCAGCTGACTGTAGTATCCTTATGCATTTTTACTTTTTGCCATGGTAAGCTATTATAGAACAACTTCCATCTACTAAAACCTTACCTTTGATAGGTATTTTATTTCATCACTTCAGACTAAAGTAATTGTTTTGCCATAATTTTCTATAGAAATATCAGCCTCAATTTGTTAATGTTCATGTACACAGCAGTGACTTCAAACTCAGCCAGAAAGAACCAATCTCAGACTACGTCTCTGAGTGTCTGTGTTCTGCAACCACTTCCTGCATCAAATATTATACCAGTTATGATTCCATTCTATATAAGTGTCCATGCCAGTGATTTTAAGATAAAAGAACTAGCTAGAAAATGTTAAGGTTTTATTGTTATCTAGGAAATAAGGGGAGCAGATGCAGGTGACTCTTAAAAGTGGCTTTCAGAAATGTCTCCCAAAGTTATAAATTACAGAAACAGTCCTCCAAAGAGGTGCTGATTTGTCTAATCCAGAGAATTTGGCAGTTCCATAGCTTTCATGAAAAATCACAGTATCAGAAACCTATCACATTCAGGAAACTTCAGGCTCCTGAAAGTGGATGACATCAGCAAACAGTTACCACATTTCTTCCCTCTTGACATCCATCAGTTAGTGACTGATAATTTCCGAATACTGACACAGAAAAACAGGGACTTCTGCAGTTGTGCATGTCAGTAGAACAGAACCAGCAGAAGTTTCAACCCCACCCTTCTTCCACCTTCACTATCCCACGAAAATAAACCTAGTTGGCTAAATCTACAACCAAGCTTCAGAGAAATC
Organism: Sapajus apella; assembly: GCF_009761245.1. Taxonomy (NCBI): domain Eukaryota; kingdom Metazoa; phylum Chordata; class Mammalia; order Primates; family Cebidae; genus Sapajus; species Sapajus apella. The sequence continues at coordinate 43,331,513 of NW_022436942.1, forward strand.
TGGAAAATATAAGCGAGTGGAATGTAGATTTTCATCCTCTGCAGTACAAGGAGACACACTAAAAGGAGGATGGAATGGATACTGAATGCTGATCCACCATCTCCATTACAGGGGCTGTTGCAAGGTCCTCAGAGTTTCATCTCTTATCATTTTCTACTGCAGTTCGCTTAATGCAAAATGTGAGCCCTGCTTCATCCTAACAGTAACCTTTTGTCTTCTTTATTCCTCTGATTTCTGCTGGGTCTCATTTTTGTGGAAGTCATAATGCCTCTCCGGGGAATCCTTTTAAAAAGTGTTTTTGTTAATGGATACCTCTAAGCTTATTCTCTTTTCTGGGGTCAGGTATATGCAAAGGAATCTGCTAGTGTTCCACTTAAGGGAGAGATACAGCCAACTTCAAATGTAGCCTTCCGTCTCACTGCTCTGCAACCAGGAAGAAATCTATCTCTCCATATTTTCTCACCTTTAGACTCTAGTTGTGAGTCAACTTTCTGTGGGGTCCATATCAGAATATTTAATGTTTCCCTTGAAATCTCCCTCACTTTGTTTGAGGTGACCCCAGTGTACAGAAGAATGTCTAATTCCTGCTTTTAAAATGCTCCTTTTAAAACTCTCCTTTAAAAACTAGTAGAGGAACTGAATTAAAAAATATTTTACTGGAAAAAAAAGCTGGATTAAAATATGTTTTTGGCTTGCTCTTCAAAAGCTTCTCTGTTGCTAATATATGTTTCTTAGTGTTGCAGCCTTAGGCAAACTATAAAAGAGGAGATGTATTTTAAGACTCTGGTATATGGGGAGGGAAAAGGATGCTTACTTTAACGTAAGTATAAATAAATTTAACTTTGTTTGAAAAATATGTACAGGGATTCCTGTCTATAGTGTCTAATGAGACATACTCTTAATACAAACATCAAAAATACATGTTTCTCGTTCTTGTTATACTCAATTAAGTTGGAATCTAAGCATTACTGACAGGTTTTCCAATACTTTACAGAACTTTCAGTAAAAACAGTTTATTTACTTTTCATTCAAAGCCTTTTCCTCTGAAGATATTATAGATTATTTATTAGGTTGGTGCAAAAGTAACTGTGGTCTAATGGCAAAATAGCAATTACTTTTGCCCCAACCTAATATAAAGCAGTGATTCTGAAATTCTACTCAAAAAGAAACTATGTGGAAAGGTTTTAAAAAATAAGATTGTGATTCAGAATATTTTCAATTTTTTTATTTTTTCTATGTTTCAAAACCCTAAGTAAATGAGCATAATTTGTTCAAGAAATGTGAATTTTCTCAATGTGGATAACCTAAATGTTATTTTGCTAAAAGTATTTAACGTATTTTGATAGCCTGAATGGAGGAAAATACAGTTGTAAGTGCCTTGAAAAATGAAAATTGTCTACTACCTGTCCTTTATACATTCAAAATAATATCTGTAAATGAAATTGTTATTTCCTGCAAAATATTTTGAAAACTCCAATGTAGTTATTTTCTGCAGCAGTCATTATTGTTTTGTTTTTCATCACCAATCTGATGACAATCCTTAGATTATTTTCCATTTAAATTTAAGGTATTTCTTTTCACAGGCCAACTTTCTGGGCTAAGTACCCAAATTTCTTCACCACATTTATAAAACAAAGGGTCATATTAATCCTGGAAGGATTGGTAGTTTCTCACAAACCAAAGAAAGGTGTTATTAAACTTCAGAGATTTCTCCTTCAGTCTTTGCCTGCTCTTCAACTCCTCAACCAAAGCTTTTGTAATTTGCCTCAGTTCATAATACCACTGTGAGAGACACAGAGCTCTGCTTACAATAGAGATTACTTTCCCACTCTTATAAAATAGATTTTGGAGCTAGACTTCACATTCCACTCCTCGGTATCTGGTGGCATTCAATAACAAATGTGTTAAATTTACTTTCCCCATCTCCACAGGGACACTGGATTGCAGCTTCCCTACCTACCTCTTAGATGCACCCAATTTGTTGAATAAATTACTGACATATAATTTCTTTCCAATACTGCACCAGAAATTCACTCTTCTAGGTGTTGGCATGGTTAGCTGAGGGTTCTGAGCTTTTCACATACTCTCTGCTACTTTTCCCAAGGGTCAAATTCTGATTCTAATATTATCTGTATAAACTATAATTTGTCCCATGTAATATCTCATGAATAATATAGGCCTTTCACTACATTTCCTATGCCATTTGATCATTTATTTTAGATTTCAAGTTCAAAATTATTTCAGTACATATCAAGTTATTTACTTTTCCTTCTACTGATTTTTTTCCTTTGAGTTTCCTGCTAAAGAGTATGGGAGGCTAGGCAAGGTAGCCAAGTATGGGGGTGCAGTCAGAGGATCCCACCAAGAAGAATAAATATGGTGAGTGAATCCTGTATTGGCAACGGAGGTACCTAACACAGCAAGAGCACCATCAACTCGGGCAAACACCACCACTTTACCTGGGAGAGGGGTGGCCATTATCATTGTGGCTGCCTGCTGTCTAATACAACTGAGCTCCCAGGGGGAGGAACAGCAGCCATCACTTCAGCTCCAGACTGTTGTTTTCCTCTGCTGGTGCCAGGAAAATTGGGTAGTTTGGACCCAGGAGGAATTTCCCACAGTGCGTCACAACAGCTGTGGCAGATCATGGCCAGACTGCCTCTTTAGGCCATATACAGACCCATTCTTCCTCACCAGACTGGGACTCCCTGTGGGAATTTCAGCAACTTCAGCCAGGGGTTTATGGAGGGAACTCTGATCTCCCTTAGATGGCTCCCCTGTGGGGAGGGGGCAGCTTTAGTTTCTGCACATCAGCAGAAATAAGACAGGCAGACAAGACTAGGGAAATAAGAATAAAAAGGAATGAACATGACCTCCAAGAACTATGGGATTATGTAAAAAGACTAAACCTATGATTGGAGTACTAAAAGAGACAGGGAGAATGGAAGCAAGTTGGAAAACATACTTCAGGATATTATCCAAGAGAACTTCCCCAACATAGCAAGAAAGGCCAACATTCAAATTCAGAAAATCCAGAGAACCACAGTAAGTTACTCCATGAGAAGATCATCCCCAAGACACATAATCATCCAAAGTCAACATAAAAGAAAAAATGTTAAGAGCAGCTAGATAGAAAGGGCAGGTCACCTACAAAGGGAAACCCATCAGGCTAACAGTAAATCTCTCAGCCTAAACCCTACAAGCCAGAAGAGATTGGGACCAATATTCAACATTCTTAAAGAAAATAACCTCCAATCAGAATTTCATATCTGGCCAAACTAATCTTCCTAAGTGAAGAAGAAATAAAATTCTTTTCAGGCAAGCAAATGCTGAGGGAATTTGTCACTGCCTAGGCTGCCTTGCAAGCACTCCTGAAGGAAGCAGTAAATATGGAAAGGAAAAACCATTATTAGCCACTTTAAAAACACACTGAAGAACAAAGACCAATGACATATGAGGCAACCACATCAATATGTCTGCAAAATAACCAGCTAGCATCATGATGACCAGAGCAAATTCATACATAACAATATTAACCTTAAATGTAAAATTGGTACCTATTATATTTAATATCTATTGCCTATGAAACTTAATATATATTAATATATTAATATGTAACATAGTAATGTATGATTAGAAAACAAAAAAAAGGAGGAATTGCCATCCTAGTTTCTGACAAAACAGACTTTAAACCAACAAAAATAAAAAACGGCAAAGAAAGGCATTATACGATGGTAAAGTGTTCAATTCAACGAGAAGAGTTAACTATCCCAAATATATACGTACCCAATACAAAAGTGCCCAGATTAATACACCCCTCTGTCAATATTAGACAGATCATCAAGACAGAAAATTAACAAAGATATTCAGGACTTGAACTCAGCTCTGGGTCAAGTGGAGGACCTAACAGATATCTACAGGACTCTCCACCTCAAAGCAACAGAATATACATTCTTCTTGGTGCTACATGGCACTCACTCTAAAATTGATGACATAATTGGAAGTAAAACACCTTTCAGCAAATGAAAATGAACTGAAATTATAACATACAGTTTCTCAGACTAGAGCACAGCCAAATTAGAACTCAAGATTAAGAAACTCACTCAAAACCACACAACTACATGAAAATTGAACAACCTTCTACTCCTGGGTAAATAATAAAATTAAGGCAGAAATTAAGACATTCTTTGAAACCAGTGAGAACAAAGAGACCATGTACCAGAATTTCTGGGATATAGCAAAGCAGTGTTAAGAGGGAAATGTATAGCACTAAATGCCCACATCAAAAGGCTATAAAGGTCTCCAGTTGACACCACAACATCACAACTAAAAGAGCTAGAGAATCAAGAGCAAAAAGAAACCCAAAGAGAGCAGAAGACAAAATAACTAAGATCAGAGCAGAACTGAAGGAGATGGAGACAAACACCCTTCAAAAATCAATTAATCCAGGCACTGATTTTTGTAAAAAAATAAGAATCACTTTGACACTATTGATGGGAATGTAAATTAGTTGAACCATTGTGGAAGACAGTGTGGGAATTCCTCAATCACCTAGAGAAGGAAATATCATTTGACCCAGCAATCCCATTACTGGGTATATACCCAAAGAATATAAATCTTTCTGTTATAAAGAAACATACAGGTGTATGTTCATTGTAGCACTATTCACAATAGCAAAAACATGACATCAACCTAAATGCCCATCAGTGATAGACTGGATAAAGAAAACGTGGTAAATACATACCAGGGAATACTATGCAGCCATAAAAGGGAATGAGATTATATCTTTTGCAGGGTCATAATTGGAACTGGAAACCATTATCCTCAGCAAACTATGCAGGCACAGAAAATCAAATACCATTTGTTCACATTTATAAGTGGAGCTGAACAATGAGAACACATGTACACAGGGTGAGGAACAACACATACTGGGGCCTGTCAGAGGTGGGGGCCAGAGGTGCGAGACCATCTGGATAAATAGTTAATTCATGCTGGGCTTAATAACTTGGTGATGGGTTGATAGATGCAGCAAACCACCATGGCATACATTTATCTATGTAATAAATCAGCACATCCTGCACATGTATCCTGGAACGTAAAAAAAAAAAAAAAAATTAAAGGGTGTAGACCTACTGGATTTTGTATTCTTTAGCTTTTTCTCTGTGAGCTTTTCATGGCTATTCATACCTGTGCCATTCCTTCCCACTTCCTACTTTAGAGTCTGAACATATTTTAGTCACTTTATTCTCAAAAACTACCTTAAAACGAATCTTATAAATATACTTACACAGCAAACATTTAAAAGATTTGACTCAAAGACAACAAAACTTGAGACAAAGGAAAGAAGACATAAAAAGGTAATTATGTATTACATCATTACATCATGATTGAGGAACTGTCCTACAAGTCACAGCAAGTTCCTTCAATATTGTTGTACTTTATGACCATCTTTGAAGATAGAAAATGTTGTTTTCAGAGACTAGTCTTTCATTCCTGAAGAATAACTTGATTTTGTGAAGCTTTAAAGGAAAAAGACAAGACAACAACTAGAAAATTTCATGTAGGCCTTTAGACCCTTTAATGAAGAGAAGCCTGTTTTCTTGTTTCAATATAGCACATGTATTGAGCAGACTCAACAGGACTAGTTCTTTATACATCCAGAAGCATATATTTAAGTAGTTCTTTTGGGGACCAATATACTTTATTGGTCTCCAATTAATAGTTGAACAGACCTAGACTGAATTAGTTCCATTTTGGTTCATTATGATATTCACTAGTTTTTCCTGAAAAGAACTTGTAGGTGATAAAGCTAATAAATCAGGGGAAAGGACAAATGTGACATTTAACAAGGACAAAATAAATAGTTCAATTTAAGACTAATATTGCCTTGTAGAATATGAAATGGGTCTCAGTAGTCCCAAAGACCAACAGTTTTCAAAATCTCTCTGAAATACTGAGGAATATTCAGTAAGAGAGGCAAATCTTTATAAAGTACACCTTTATAGTAATAGGCTATGGCCTCCTATTTAAAAACATAATGTTTTCAAAGCCTAAATTTAAAAAAAAAACTGAATTCAAGTTACATTTTAAAGATTTTTTCCCTAAATATACAAATATCAAATCTATTTCCTTTCTTGTGAAGATTGCATCATACTTCATGAAGTTCAAACCAATTACTCATTCTATTTCATTTAATTGCTATAACTATTCCAATTTGCATGAAAGCAGAAACCAAGTCTCAAAGATTTCTTAAGAACTTTATATACAAAATAATCACTAACATGCGTAGTGGCATACAATGAAATCTAGCGAGTCAGTCATCTTTAGTTTTCTTCTTATTCCACATTCAAAAAAAGCTTCAAATTTGTCATTTGCCCTAAGGCTTTTCAGTTTTTAGTGTGTTAATAAAAAAAAATTTTTCCAACAAAGATAACTTTAAAAATAAGTTTAAGTTTCCTATGAGTCAGCTGTGTTAATGGAAATAGGAAAGGATTACTACAGCTTAATATTTTCCAGAGTGTAGTGACTTCAGAAACAGACTGAACTCAGTTTAAAATTCAATTACAGTGTTACTGGGGAAGTAACATAACATCTATGACTCAGTTTATACATCTCTTAATGGGGATAGCCAAAACTTTTCAAGTTTGCAAAAACAGACATAAAGGCCTTTGTCTGGGTCTGCAGGTCTACAAAGCTGGCACATGGTCTTTTGTTCAACCAGTTCTTGTAACTATACTGCAGGTTAATGCAGGGTTCATGATAGTTAATTGTACCTGTTAGGTAGGCATGTAGCCCGAACTTAAGAGCACAAAAGAGGATATTAAAACTAAAAACTCATTGAGATGGCAAACAGAGCTACTTATGGATCCTGAATGACTCTTTATCAAAATTAGGACATTTCCACTGGCACCTGGATACCATTGTGATAAACGGCTCTGTTTCCTATTCGATGTAGCTATCTTCATGATGTACATCTTTTGTCTTCATTATCCTGAGCCTGTTTCTAATGGTCTTTCTAACAGGAATCCTTGACAACTGTCTATGTTGTCCTGATGTCATTATTAAAAATATATTTCAAGTGTCTAACACATAATAAATATTTAAGAAATGTTATATTCTTTTTCTTCCTGTTTATACCAATTATGTACCAGAGATGACATCTCACATTTACATATGTATTTCTCTTATAGCCTTCATAAAGACTCTGTCACATGTACCTATAGTGACTTTGCAATGGGAAATTCAAGTTTGTAACTGATATAAGATTTATTCCTTTTCAGTGAAACATGAGGAAAGAGCACACTATTTGTAACAGAAAAATCTTTAGTTCAAGATTTAATACTCTATTTACTGTACGTATGGTTTATTATTACACCCTTCAAAATATAGTCAACTGATTTGATAAAATGGCAAAAGCAGTTTAGTGCAGAAAAGACAGTCTTTTCAATGAATAGTGTTGGAATAATTGTATATCGATGCTCAATAAAATGAGTCAAGACAAAAATCATGTACAATTCACAAAACTTAACTCAAGATAATGATATACCTAAATGTAGAAGACAAAATAGAAAAAATCCAGAAGAAAGTTTCTGTTAAAGTCTAGGTAACCTTGGATTTGGTGTAGAGCTTTTAGATACAGCACCAAAATGATAATTCATGAAAGGAAAATTTGTAATTAATTAAATATAATTAATTCCCAACAAACATATGAAAAAATGCTCATCATCACTGGTCATCAGAGAAATGCAAATCAAAACCACATTGAGATACCATGTCATGCCAGTTAGAATGGCGATCATTAAAAAATCTGGAGACAACAGATGCTGGAGAGGATGTGGAGAAATAGGAACACTTTTACACTGTTGGTGGGAGTGTAAATTAGTTCAACCATTGTGGAAGACAGTGTGGCGATTCCTCAAGGACCTAGAAATAGAAATACCATTTGACCCAGCAATCCCATTACTGGGTATATATCCAAAGGATTACAAATCGTTCTACTATAAGGACACGTGCACAGGAATGTTCATTGCAGCACTGTTTACAATAGCAAAGACCTGGAACCAACCCAAATGCCCATCGACGATAGACTGGATAGGGAAAATGTGGCACATATACACCATGGAATATTATGCAGCCATCAAAAACGATGAGTTTGGGTCCTTTGTAGGGACATGGATGAGCCTGGAAACCATTATTCTCAGCAAACTGACAGAAGAGCAGAAGATCAAACACTGCATGTTCTCACTCATAGGCGGGTGTTGAACAATGAGAACACATGGACACAGGGAGGGGAGCACTACACACTGGGGTCGGTTGGGGGGAAATAGGGGAGGGACGGTGGGGGGTGGGAAGCTGGGGAGAGATAGCAGGGGGAGAAATGCCAGATGTAGGTGATGGGGAGGAAGGCAGCAAATCACACTGCCATGTGTGTTCCTATGCAACAATTTTGCATGTTCTTCACATGTACCCCAAAACCTAAAATGCAATAAAATAAATGGAAAAAAAAAAAAATATATATATATATATAATTAATTCAAATATTATTAAAATAAAAACCTTCTTTCCTGTGGAAGATATATATGTATGTGTGTGTGTGTGTGTGTGTGTGTGTGTGTGTGTGTGTATACGTCTGTGGAAGAAGTATACATATATATGTATATGTATCTGTATATAAATATCTTTCAACAGGCAAATTATATATATACACACACACATATCTATATTTATATATATATATCTTACACAGAAGTTATATATATATTTATATATAATATACATATATATGTGTGTACATATATATAGAGAGAGAGAAAGAGAGAGACAGAAAGAGAGAGAGAGAGAGAGAGAGAGAATGATGGAGCCTTGCTCTGTTGCCAGTCTGGAGTACAGTGGTGTGATCTCAGCTCACTGCAACCTCCGACTCCTGGATTCACGCGATTCCCCTCCCTCAGTCTCCCGAGTAGCTAGGACTACAGGCTCACACCACCACACCTGACTAATTTTTTATGTATTAGTAGAGACAGGGTTTCATCATGTTGGCCAGGGTGGTCTTGATCTCCTGACCTGGTAATCTGCCTGCCTCAACCTCCTAAAGTGCTGGGATTACAGACTTGAGCCACCACTCCTGGCTGGAAGATATTTTTAAGAGAATCAGAAGACAAATCACAGATTGAGATAAAACACTTGCAAAACAAATATCTGAAAGAAAAATCTTGCATTCAAAATATGCAAAGAGCTCTTAAATTTAACAATAAATACACAAGCAAGCTATTTTTTTTTAATATGGGCAAAAAATTCTGGGCAGTCTTTTCACCAAAAGAGATATAAGCATAAAAAATAGAACTATAAAAACATTCTCCATACCATTTGTCACTAGATAATTACAAATAAATATTACTTAGATTTCATATACCTATTAGAATGACTGAAATGAAAAAATCTGAAAATACCAATTGTTATCTAGGATGCAGAGCAACAGGAACACTTATTAAATGCTTTGGGAAATGCAAAATAATATAAGCACTTTGGAAGACAGCTTGGCTTTTTTTTTTTTTTTTTTTTTTTTTTTTTTTGAGACGGAGTTTCCCTCTTGTTACCCAGGCTGGAGCGCAATGGCGCGATCTCGGCTCACCGCAACCTCCGCCTCCTGGGTTCAGGCAATTCTCCTGCCTCAGCTTCCTGAGTAGCTGGGATTACAGGCACGCACCACCATGCCCAGCTAATTTTTTTGTATTTTTAGTAGAGACGGGGTTTCACCATGTTGACCAGGATGGTCTCGATCTCTTGACCTCGTGATCCACCCGCCTCGGCCTCCCAAAGTGCTGGGATTACAAGCGTGAGCCACCGCGCCCAGCCAGCTTGGCATTTTTTTAAAGCTAAACATAGTCTTACCATGTGATATGGCAGTCATGTTCCTATTTGTCTCCCAATTAATTTGAAAACGTATTTTCACACACAAAAAAACATGCTCACAAATGTTTATAGAAATTTTATTATAATTACCAAAAACTGGAACTAACCAAAATATCTTTCAACAGGCAAATGATAAACAAAGCTAGTATATCCATCCATAAAACAGAATAATTTTATTATGAAAAAAATAAGCTATCAACCCATTAAAAAAAGTGAATCAATCTTAAATACATTCTTTCAAAGAACCCAGTCTGAAAAGATTACATTCTGTTTGATTCTATTGACTGTATATGACAGCCTGGAAAAGGCAAAACTATGAAGACAGCAAATATATTAATGGGAGTTAAGTGTTTAGAGGAGAGTGAGTTAAATGGAGGGGAATATTTTAGATCAGTGAGCCTGTTCTATATGATACTATAATAGTGCATACTTGACATTACACATTTGTCAAAACTCACATTACTTTAAATTGCAAAGTTTGAACCTTAATATTTAGGAGGTCAGAGAATATCAATATGCATGCATAAGATGACAAAACCATCAACTGTATCAAGAATGTCTAAAACAATGACACTGAAAGGTGGAGGAGGAATAGGCACTAACCTAAGTAACACGGAAAAAGGGCCAAGTCAATATGACTAAAGGTGAAAGAAACTATGCATTAGTACTGCATTCTAGTTTATACAATTTATTTCTAAAAGGCACAGGTTAACAATTCTGACATCACTCTATGTGCATACTGAAATTGAAAAATTGTGTAAATGAATGGCAGTTGCTGGAACTCTAGTTTCTCATGGTTAAAGTAGGAGTTCATAGATAAACAGGCTAGAATAATTCTGGATTGTCGTCAGAGACATCAGAGTGAAATTATATATGCTTTAACATAGACACAAATGGTTAAACATAGACATATTTATATGTCTTTGTATATTAACAGATTAGCATAACCATATATATTTTCATGCTTTGCTAACAGAGAGGACCTAGAAGCCATGGCACCTTAGTAGTAAGCAGCATATATCCACCTATAACCTAAACCTTGTTCTCTAATAAGAGAGATCGTAGCTATTTGGAGCTCAGTAACTGATGAATGAAGTATACAAGATGAACTTAGAGAATCTTGTAGTGCAAGAAAGTAAGGAAATGCTCAAATTAAAAAGTCTCACTATGATGGGGATGTGAACACAATATAGCAGCCAACTGAGAGAGCCCTCAATGGCCAAAGCTAACACAACTTAATGAACAAAATATATTAATATTGGATTATAATCCAAAGTATAAAATAAACGTTAACTACTTGATGATGCCATAAATAAATTAATGAATACATAAATGGGGAAGGACCGGGCACAGTGGCTCATGCCTACAATCCCAGCATTTTGGGAGGCCAAGATGGGTGGATCACCTGAGGTCAGGAGTTCGAGACCAGCCTGCCCAGCATGGCAAAACCTCGTCTCTACTGAAAATACAAAAAAAAAAAAAAAAAAAAAAAATAGCCAGCTGTGGTGGTGGACGCCTGTAATCCTAGCTACTCAGTAGGCTGAGGCAGGAGAATCACTTGAACCTGGGAAGTGGAGGTTGCAGTGAGTGAAGATCACATCTCTGCACTCCAGACTGGGTGACGAGTGAAACTCCTTGGAAGGTAGAAAGGAAGGAAGGAAGGAAGGAGGGAGGGAGGGAGGGAGGGAAGGAAGGAAGGAAGGGAAGGAGGGAGGGAGGGAAGGAAGGCAGGGAGGGAGGGAGGCAGGGAGGGAGGGAGGGAGGGAGGAAGGAAGGGAGCGAAGAAAATGGGGAAGAAGAGATAAATCTCCTCTGCAAAAAATCCAAATAATTTATATAGGTATTCTGCTCTCAAGTAAGTTTTGCATAACTCTCCACTTAAGTGTTGGTTGCACATTGATGTCCTTTTAAAGTGCACAATATCAAGCTATAACATGACTTATTACTGTTGATGACTTTAGCATCATTTCTGTCACATCATATCAAGGGTACATACTATTAACATGATTTATTACTGTTAATGCTAAAGTAATAAGTCATGTTAGTAGTATGTACCCTTTAGATGATGTGATAGAAATGTCACTTTTATTCTGTGGTCTTCTTCCTGAAATCCCATAACCAAATTCTAATCGTTAAAAAAATCAGACATATAACAGTTGAGAGACATTAAGCAAAATATCTGACCATTCCTTCTTAAAGGTATCAAGACAGGTCATCCAAAACAAAGTTTGAGAAACTGTCATAGTCAAAAGGACTCTAAGGAAACATAATGAGTACATGTAAGGTGGTAATCTGGATAGGATTCTTAAACAGAGAGAGAATATTAGCCCAATACCAAAGACATCTAAATAAAATATGGATTTCAGTTAATAATAATCTGTTAATGTAAGTTCATTAATTATATCAAATATGGCATATTAATGTTAGATGTTAACAATAGGGAAAACTGGGTACTCTGTACCATCTTCACAATGTTTCTCTAAATCTAAAACTACTCAATATAAAAATAATAGCTTAAAATAATGTTATATAACTTGTCATAGATAGAGCATTTAGCATGTAGCAGAGCCAAGATTTGAACCTAAGCATTCTGACCTAAGTTCCTTTTTACTGCCAACTAATACTAACGGTGAAGGGAGTGATACAGAAAAATGTGAAGAGAAATAAGTTTGTTTGTCACTGGAGTGACAAACTAAATAAGCCTCCTTATCATACCAAAATATTTCTAGGCATTTTCAGTGGGGCGATTAAATGTGACTACTCAAGAAAAGAATATCATTCAACTCTGGAAGTATTTCCCTGTGGACCTTTTGATCGTGAGGCACATCCTGGGACATGTAATGAATAAAATATATACTGTAAGGAACAATGTCATACCACTCTCTCACATGTAGGGGGTGAATAAAACATTGCTCTGAACTAAACCCTATGTTCTGTGGATAAAATGCTTAGTTTGTATATTTGTTTGTTTTTATTGGTCATTTTAAACAGAGGATGAAGACATACTAAGACTAGAGTATTTTGCTTATTTAATCAGTATCCCTTTTAGAGGAATATCAAGCAAAGGAAAAACACAAAATGAAATAGTATCCATTTCCATAGTTGGTATATTTATCTGTCTTTTAAGTGAACTAAGTTTACAATAATTTGTGATTTTTATCATTAATCTTGGCGTGCCATTCTATTTTTCTTCGTACCACTTTGTTCTTTTTCTTGTGATTGCTGTTGCAATGATGCTAGTGAATTAAAGAAGAGGAAAAAAATACCTGATATCTCTTCCATATCCATATTTTAAAAGCAGAGTGATTAAGCCAGCTTATTATTTTATGAAACATTTGACTGAGCATTCATTCTTACTACCATTCACAACTTTTCTCTTTTCTGCTTTCTACTGCTTAGTGCCTGGCAAGATGGCAAACCTCCACTTTCATTTCTCCTCTTCTGAAAATTCGAGATGAAATGGCTTATAAAAACATAAAAATACTGTAAATAAATGCCAGGGTACAAGATTAACATGGAAGATAGATAGAGCCAAGGTCTTGTTGAATGATTAAATATCTCAAGACCTAAAATGGCCTTACTTCATGTAATTAAAAATCTCCATGATTATTCCTACCAATGTTACGCAGAACTTAATCAAATATGGACTTTTCAATAGATATTCTATCTCATAAAATACAAGAAATATGAACCTCATTCAGCATGCCATATTACAGTGGAAAACTAAAATCATTACTGCTGTCCTCTCTAAACCCAAAATGCATGCAATTACAATTACTCAGGTGATTTTTTCAATGTGATAATCAGATAAATCATATTACTAAATACTAACGATACATTTTTCAGGTATTTTGTGCGATTCAACTCTATTCTTATTTTTTATCTATTTATTCAACTAAACTACTCATTGTAAGTTCCAAACATTTAAGGCTATATTACTTAGCTCAATTTGTTAAAACTTTAAAAATAATATTAGAGTGATTGATAGGTATCATATTAATTTAAAAAGTTATATAGTCTTACAAATAAATGCAATATACTAAGGCTTATGATATTTCGTACATACCAAATGTGTTATTGGTCACTAGGTTAATTAATGCAAAAATCAATAGTTAACAATTTAAACGCATTGGCCTTAAATAAAAACTCTGTATTCTTCAACTCTCAACAGACATCGGGCTAATTCCACTATGCTTTGTATTTCATGTTACTCAAGTGTATATTATACTTTTATTTATCCTTTATCCTATCAGCATACCCATATTGTTTGTATATGGTCCCCTTCTTGCTTGTATGTTATTTTCTAATATATGGAACACTAAACTCTGCTCTAAAACTTCTGTTAGGGTCAGTATATTTTGTCTTCCCACTGCCACTTTCTCTACTCTATTGACATCACGAAATTTACCTTTAATGTGAAATATAGTTTTTAAAAGTATATGTGTTGTAAAGTCAAATTACACAAGTTCAAATTCTGACTTTGAGCAAGTGACCTTATCGTTTCACTTTATAGTTTGATTTCCCTATCTGTAAAATCAAAAGTATCAAATAATTACCTGAGAGGGATGAAAATAGTTTGAAGGCTATTATAACTTAACAAAAATAATGCATATAAATAAAATACTTAGCATTTGCCTATTACTTCATATGTTTTTAATAATAGGTAACTCAATATTTTGTCTCTTGCTATATATTATATACAGATGTTGCTAATTATTTGAAGACTTGACAATCAGTTGATTTGTTTCTGTGACTCTACAATTTCTACCACTATACTGGGTGATATGAATGACATTGTAGATTACTTATCTAACACTTCTGAGATCTGTACTTCATTATTTCCAGAAAACTTCTTCTAATCTATCTTGTCAATCTCAGTCACAGTATGAACTCTCTCTTTCCTATATACTTTTCTTAGCCGGAATCACAAATGCATACCTTCCACTTTTAACAATACTTCTCCACTACTACATCCCCTGTTCTCCAGCTTCATTGGAACCTCCTAGCCTTGAATCCTTCCCTCTGTCTGTATCCACCAACAGCTTTTTGTCTTTTTCTTACCTCCATGTATAACTTATTTAGCTTAGCAGGTTGATTTCTTTGCAACTAACTTCCACCTCCTTTTTCCCACTGCATCTCAGCTTCACTGGACTATTAAATCATTTAAAGTTGGTCTTTATTTTTTCCTGGCACAGAGTCTTCCCCATACTTACAGGGCTCAGCCTCCAATCCACATAACCCCTAACCCCATTCACCTAAGTTTACTCCTCAAATACTCTGATGGCAGTTTGAATACTATGTATTTGAGTAAGCCTTCTAAGTGTTCTTACTGTATAATTTAACTCTTTTAGACATCATGAAAATTATGCTTAACTAAATTATCATTACATTTATTTATCTAATCACTTATTTTTTACTCCAGTAAGCCCCTTGAATTTCAAGAACTTTCCTGAAAGTTCTTGAACATAAAATATTAATATTACATAAATTAATATTACATAAACATAAAATATTAATGTTTTACAAATATTGTTTTTATTGTAGATAACAATAACAGTCTAAGTACAGATATGAATACTGTTTCTGACTCCCTTTCTTCCCATATGCCTCCATCTCTAAACTATTTTCCATTTGTATCTGTTTCCATGTGTAAAATACAACTTCTTTTCTTAGAAATTCTGAGTTTTAAAACTAGTAATATAAACTGGGGTGTGCTAGGTCACTGTATCCAAGTCATCTGTTTTGGATTGGCTAATATTATTTCTTGCAGATGACAGGAAATGCAATTCAAACTGGATTAAACAACAGTACAAAAACATTTTTATTGCCTCATGTAACTGAAATGTCCAGATGTAAGTTTTCAGGTGCAGCTTGATCTACAACCTCCAATGCTGTCAACAGGACTTATTTTTCTCTACATATTGTGCCTCTACATATATGATATTGGCTTTGTTCTTAGTCTCTAGTTTTCCAGATTTAAGATTAACATAGAGGAGTTTGTGCCTTTCTTTCAGTGGCCACAGAAAACATCACATTGTATCTCAAAGTTTTATTTAGACACTTATCACTTAGCCATTACGAAGCGCAAGAGAATGTTCTATTTCATTTGGTCAGATTTGAGTCTCCTTCTTACTTCCTCTAACCCTGATATTAGTAGCAGAATCACAGAAGAAGAATCTGGATACAGATTTCCCCCAGAGGAATATTTATAGAACCATATTGGCTACCAGATAAACCATATGTGACAAACACACACACACACACCCCTACACACTTGCATGTACGAATGCTCACTGAAAATTACAGAAATAGAAAGGCATCAATTATTATATATGATAATATCTATATCCCCTACTTTTATGGTTTTGGTTACGTAGACAAGAAAGAGTGTTACACAATGGAAGCTAACAAGAGCTATTTCTTTAATTGAGGGGCATTTAATCAACCTTATTAGATATATTATTTATGTCCAAAGATTTTATGATTAAAACAAAGCTGATATATGTGCTTATCTTGAAAATCCACAAAGTTATGTCCAAAGCTCACTGGATATGTTTCAGGATATCTTTTAATCAAAATATATTTCACATTAATACTCTGATAATTAGCAAATAATTAATATTATGTTTCATAAAATATCAAATATGATGAACCACATGAGCTAAAATCTGTGTGATAGAAGTCCAGTCTACAAGATAAAGATAAGGCATGAGAGAAAGTTAGGGAGAGAACAGTGTATGCATTAAAGGTAATGTGGTAAGAACTCAACCCCCAAAGGTTAAATTTTTATGCTAATTAAGATACTAAGGTAATTGGTTTAAGAAGAAATCACCTACAGTTGGCAAAGAATTTCTAGGAGTATAGATAGAGAGAATTTGAGTTGCTCCTTGTTCTGCCACTTTCAATTTGACTTTGGTAAGTTATTTATATTTTCAACAATCTGTTTTCTCTCCTATGAAACAGGCATAGTAAGAATTATCTCTCAAATAGTGATAACATATATACATATATAACACAATAATATTAAATCAATTATTACTCTGCTTTTGAAGATGAAGCACTAATTTACAAGAAAGTGGAGAATGAAGGACAAAAATAAAATGATCATCTCAATACATGCAGCAAAAGCAGTTGAAAAACTTCAGCATTGTTTTATGATTAAAAAGCAAAAAATATTCAACAAATTAATCATAGAAGGAATGTACCTCAACACAATAAAGGTTGTATATGACAAGCCTACAACTAACGTGATACTTAAGGGTGAAAAGTTGAAAGATTTTCCTCTAAGGTCAAGATCAAGGTAAGAATGCCCACTTTTGACATTTCTACTCAACATAGTACTGGAAGTCCTTAGTCAGAGAAATTAGGCAATACAGAACAATAAAAGCCATCCAAATTGGAAATGAAGAAGTTAAGTTGTCTCCCTTCGCAGACAACATGATCTTTTATCTAGAAAACCCTAAAGGCTCTACCAAGATACTCATAGAACTAACAAATAATTTCATTAGATTTCAGGATACAAAATCAACATACAAAATCAGTAGCATTTCTATACACTGACAACCATCTATCCAAAAAGAATTTAAAAAAAAAAAACAACCTTTTGAAATATCCTTAAAAAAAAAAAACCTTTAGGAATACATTTAATCAAGGGAGTGCAAACAACTGTACACTGAAAATCAAAACACTGATGAAAGAAATTGAAAAAAAAAACACACATGTAAATGTAAAGACATCTCTTATTTGTGGTTTGGAAGATGTAATATTGTTAAAGTGCCCATACAACCCAAAGCTATCTGCAGATTTAATACAATTCCTATTTAAATTTCAATGACTTTTTTATAGAAATAGGAAAAAAAAACCTACAACTTTTATAAAACCACAAAAGACATAAATAGACAAAGCAATCCTGAGAAAACAAAAACAGAGCCAGAGGCATCACAATACCTGATTCCAAAATCTGCCACAAGTTTATAGTAATCAAAACAGCATGGTACTGGCATAAAAATAGACACATAGACGAATGCAACAGAACAGAGAGCCCAGAAATAAATCCACACTTTCACAGTCTATTGATTTTTGACAAAGATGCCAAGATTACACAATGGGGAAAGGACAGTCTCTTCAATAAATTACGTTGGGAGAACTGTATATATACATTCAGAAGAATGAAATTAAACCCTCATATCATACTATGTTCAAAAATCAACTCAAAATTGTTAAAGACTTACATGTAAGACCTGAAGCTATAAAAATTATTCAAAGAAAACATAGGAGGAGATCTCCATGTCATTGATGTGGGTAATGATTTTTGGGTATGACCCCAAAAGCACTGGAAACAAAGGTAAAAATAGACAAATTGAATTACATCAAACTAAATAGCTTCTGTACAGCCAAGGAAACAATCAACAGAGTGAAGAGATAACCTACGGAATACTAGAAATTATTTGCAAACCATACATTTGATAAGGAATTAATATCCAAAATATATAAGGAACTCAAACAACTCAATAGAAAGAAACATATAATATAATTAAAAATGAGCCAAGGACCTGAATAGACATTTCTCAAAAGAAGAAATACAAGTGGCCAACAGATATATGAAGTGATCAACATCACTAATCATCAGAGAAATACAAATGGAAACTACAATGAGATATCACCTTGAGTGTGATAGAATGACTGTCATTAAAAAGACAAAAGTTAACCAGTGTTGGTTAGCATGTGGGAATTAATACAGCCATTATGGAACTCTTATATACTGTTGGTGGGAATTAATGCAGCCATTATGTAAAAGAATATAGAGGTTTTTCAATACATTAAAAATAGAAATACCTTATGATCTAGGCCTCCTGCTACTGGATATATATTCAAAGGAAATGAAATATATTGAAGAGATACCTGAGTTCCTATGTTTATTGTAGCAGTATTTACGATACCCAAAGTTTGTGATCAATCTAAGTGCCTATCCATGGATGAATGGATAAAGAAAATGTGGTATATATACAAAATAGAATACTATTCAGCCTTTAAAAAGAAGGCAATTTAATTATTTTTACAACATGAGTAAACCTAAAGGACATTATGTTAATATGAAATAAATCAGGTATAGAAAGACAAATACCACATGCCTCACTTACATGAGGAATTTTTAAAAGTTGAGCTCATAAAAGCAGAGAGTAGAATGGTGGTTTCAAGGCTTGGAGGGGGGAGGATTGGGAAAACAGTCAAAATATAAATAATTTCAGTTAAGAAGAATAAGTTCAAGAGATCTGTTGTAGAATATGGTGACTATATTTGAAAACAATATATTGTACACTTGAAAATTGCCACTAAATGAGATTTAAGGTATTATTACCACAAAAATACACAAATATGTGAGATAATTCCTATGTCAATTAGCTTGATTTAGGCATTCCACAATGGATTCATATATCAAAATATCATATTATACACAATAAATATATATAATTATGTCAATTATTATATTTTAAAGAATAATGGCTGGTGGGCCTTTCCTTTTATTTATATAGATGAGTTACTAGGTCAGAAAGATTTTGTTAATGAATATATTGGTTATTAAAACATTGAAAAAATTATTTGTCAAATGATAGTTTTTCAAAATAATATCTAATTTTTCTCTTTGGGAGTGGAGTCTATTTGCCTCATGACCACAAATTCTGAGAAGAAATCCTGTTTTTTATTCCCAGCTCTGTCAAACTAGGGCATATTTTTATGAGTGTGATTTTTAAAACTGCATGTGTGTTCAATTTGGCTTTTGATGTCACAATCCGATAATTTAGGCAATGACTGATGGATATATAGAATAATATAATGTGACACCATCCTAAGTTTCATATGCAGAAAAAACTACAAATATTTTCTGGAGTTCACAGAAACAATATATCCTCACATTTACATCAATCCTCTATACTCTTATGCATGTTCTAGGTTTTCCAAACATTCCTCAAAACTTTTCTTCTTCATAAGTAAGGGAGTGAGGCTGAAAGACATCTGTGTTGTCTCTACCTCCTTTTATCCAAGTATTCTACCCTGCCCCATGAGACAATATCTCTTTTTTCCATTTTTAATTGTTCCCGATTGCTTTATGTTGAAAATGTCTAAATGTTTTAACTCTGAAAAAATGAGTGAATTAGTATTTAGAAAAAACACAACTAAAGATTTTGTGAGAAATTTCAAAAAGCATGACTGCAATGAATCAAGAGATAGTAAATATTGAGGTTGTTTTTTGAGTTTCTAATAAGACAATAGCACCTTTTCTTATGTTCCCATACAAACTTGAGCCTCTTTAATAACACTCTGAAAACTGATAGTTTTTGATTAATGCCTGTTTTTCTTACTATGCTATGAGCTTTTGAAGGGCTGGAATTATAATTACCTTTTTCAGTATGGCATAGAATTATCTGACATATACCAGGTACTTATTAAATATTATTTAATTAAAAATGCATTTTGTAAATTTTGTAAAAAAATACAAGATTTTAACATTTCATCTTTCTATAATATTAATCCCTTGAAGGTAAAAGTCCTACCTAACAAAAAGATTGGGCTATTTCATACTTTTACTTATAAATCATAAATGATTTCTTTATTCTAACTTTCCAAATAATTCCCGAATAATTTTAAACCTTTCTTTTTCCCAATCTTCAACCTCCACAATATTTGTCCCCTCAGTTCTTTGACTCTGTATTTCTAATGTTATTATTTGGCATAGAATATTATCCTTTGCCTTGTACAACTACCCTAACTTTATGACTGTATGACTTATATCATTGCCAGCCCAAATAATCAAACTTGGAGTATGAATAAAACACAATTTTGGGACATTGTGACCATGTTATAATCAGAGATTTACTGAAGAAGATATGAGCTTGAAGAACACCCCTTCACCGAGGATGTCTAAATTCTAAAGAAGATATTTACAGTAACATTTATTCAAACATAGAAGGTCAGAAAACAGTACATTATGTCCAAATGAACTGCACACATAAGGGGAAGTTAAAATCATCGTAGTTAGTGTTGAATTTTCAAGTCAATGTATGCATTACCTGAATAAGTATTTGGATTCTGACACCTGCAAGTAATGGATAAAATTTTCCCATTTAATCAAACTTTGACGTTTATTGATGCCATGGCTCTAGAATTATAAAGCCAATAACTAACTTAGCAGTTTCCCTTCTGTAAGTTGTTCATTTCTGTGTCTTTTACTGCACTACTTTTCATCTGTTTACTTCACTTATGGTTTCCCTTCATTTTCTATTCTTTCTATCATCTTTAAATTTTATGCTTTCTCATTGAATAAATTTTTATTTCATTATCCTGTTACATTAACCTATATTGAGTTCTCCTTCATTGAAATCCTACCACATTTATGTTGAGTACATTATAAAAGTAACTACTTGAAAAAATAGCTCGGTAGTCACAAAATTAAAGAGTTAAAATAATGGGTTTTGTAATTTTGCAGACTTTGCCGTAAAAATCAGTATTGCCACTTTCCTGATGTGTGATCGTAGATGAGTTTCTTCTCTCTGTCCCAATTTCTTCAACAGAAAACTGGGGGTAGTAACTATACATACTTTGGGTCTTGTTGACATGACCTAGGCATAGTTCCTGTCACATAATGGGAGCTTACTAACCATTCACCACCAGAGTATTAGAGAGATAACTTGGACCCTCAACGTGTCTACGTTACTGCCAGCATGACCTTGAAAAAGTTACTTATTTTTGGGAATCAACATCATTAATCATAAATTTAAGACAAAATTAGGTTTTATTTAGCTCATAAAAGTTTTGTGAGAATTAGTACAGTTCTATAGTCAATCACTGAACCTCAACATTATTATCATCATTGCCCTGTATGTTATTTTTAATTATAATAATTTCTTAAATCTGCTGCATTAAAATAGGGCACAAGAAAGAAAAAGATGAGATCTTTGTATATAAATTTTCACATCATTCTCTCAAACACAGTTTTGAAAAATAAATAACAGGTGCTTAGTAAAGTATTAGTGATCAGGAAATAATGGACCGAAATCCAAGGATGTTGCTACCTTCTTGGATAACAGGTGTATGAGATAAGTCAGGAGCAAAGTGGTAAGAACAGGATTATCTTGGAATGATTAGTTCATCTGGGGTAGTCTATCCTCAGGGGTTATTATTCTACTTAATAGTTTACATATATTTTGCATATTCTCTTTTAAGTTTCAGATATTACATAAAATTCTAAAAAAAAGTAGAAGTTGGCCAGGTGCGGTGGCTCACACTTGTAATCCTGGCATTCTGAGAGGCTGAGATAAGTAGATTGCCTGAGCTGGGAGTTGTAGACCAGCCTGGGCAACAGAGTTGAAACCCTGTCTCTACTGAACTACAAAAAGAAAGAAAAAAAAAATTAGACAGGCATGGCAATGTGTGCCTTTAATCCCAGCTACTCAGGAGACTGAGACAGGGAGTCACTTGAACCCAGGAGGCAGTGGTTGCAGGGAGCCAATATTGTGCCACTGTGCCTCAGCCTGGGCAACAGAACAAGACTCCATCTCAAAAAAAAGAAAAAAAAAAAGTAGAAGTAAAATTTACTGACTAAATATTATCTTCTAATTGGTGCGCATATGTAAAATATATGAGATATTTTACATTTGAGATAAAAGAACTCAAATATTGATCTCAAGAAATATTTTTTTCTAGAAAGACTTTACCTAGAAACACATGCTTACGGAAAATTTTAAAAATTATGTGAGAACCAAGTAAAATAAAAATATAAGACACCACCCTCTTCCTTTTAGTTTACATCTAAATTTGGATTTTTTAATCATCCTCCACCATGTACTTATTTCTACTGCTTGGTTTTACCTAGATTTTATTTTCCCATTTATTCCCAAGGATATAATTATACTTTAAAAAAGAATCTTAACACTCAGTAACATAGTAAAAAATTACCTGAGAAGCAAAGTAACTTAATAAAAGTCAAGGTTTCTTTTTTGCTGCCACAACATATTAAAAATTGCTTTGAGTTTAAATGTAAAACTTGGCATGCAGAGGTAAACAAAGAACAAAGAAGCGTGTTGTTGGAAACAGTTGTGCATTGGCCTCTGAGGATAGAGTTTGAGGTATAAGCTTATAGAAATTCTTTCTAGCTGGAAGTTGGATGCATTCCTCCCTGCTGTTTTATCCCTATACTTATACACTAGACTCATTGTAAGGCTCTATTCACAGAAATTCAGTTGGGCTACAGGCTCAAACCATGACTGTTTCATATGTAGAATGTATTTTTTTTCTATGACAAGCTGCTTACGTCAAAATCTATAAAATGAATGAGTATTTTAAAAGTATAAAATGGCTCAGTGTAATAGGAATATAACTTCCTGAACCACATTAAACTGTGACAAGTTGTTCAAATTTACATCTTCCTCTGCATCTCAGTGACGTGCATCTGCATAAAGTGTCTCTGAAGATCAGAAATACATCAAATAAACAGATGTGAGAAATTGCGAGTTCGGCCAGAATGAGGCGATATCATAAGAAATATGGGCCAGATGCCTAGCATTCTTTAGGCATCTGAATTCTGTTTTCTTTGCAGTGTGTAAAGTTTCCATGTCCAGTTAATTCCTTTATGATTTAAACTTAATTAAGTAGAACATAAGAAATGTTTCAGTAGGTTTGATGCCTTTCCTTTTGTGTCTGTTAAATACATGACGTCAGGAACTGTGTTAGCTTTCCCTCAGTCATTTTGTTGAAACATAGAACCCCATAGTTTCACTGGCTTAAAAACACAAAGGTTTATGTTTATTAGCATTATAGGTCAACTGTGGGCCAACCGAAGCTCTGCTCTACGGGTCTTCATTCTGGAATCTAGACTGAAAAATCAGCCACTATCTGAGACATTTTATTCTCATGGTGGAGAGAAGCGATTAATGGTAGAAATCTACATATCCTCCTAAAATTTATTCTTGACAATGGCATGCATGACCTTTGCTTACATATCATCAACCATGGTCAATAGCATGGCCAATATTGTTGTCAATTAAACAGAAAATGATGTATATTGTTCCCAGTTATTTGCTGCCCTCTCTCTAAGAGCAATATAGTCTTTACACATTGCCATATGTACATCCATTTCGAGGCATACGGCAATGTGCAAAGACTATATTGCTCTCAGAGGGCAGCAAATAACTGGGAACAATAAAACAATCTGCCACAAGAACTCAGTCTGATGTTCATTTAGTAGGTATTTCATTTATTGTATGATCATTCCAACATTCACTCATTGTCTACTATGTATCAGATAATTAAAATAAGATAAATTTGAAGATAATAGTCACTTATGTAGAAAGGAAGATTAATATACATGAAAATAAAGAAAAGGGATTAAATGAAACATTGCAAGAGACAATAAGATTAGAATAAACAATAGAAGATAAAGACATCATGAACTGAAGAAGTTAAATAAAATCTCTAGAAAATGTTAAGTAGCACTTTTCTTGGTAGAGAAGGGGAAATGTGGAAACATACATTTACAGAGCCATAGGAAAAAAAAAGAAATAATTAAATTATAAACTGGGGCAAGTTCACAATTCCATTAACATTGACAATTAGACAGTCTTTGGCAACTTTAACCAATCACAAAATCTCAAGGTCAGTAGTATACTGGTAAATATTTAACACCTGGCTTTGCCAAGAGTAGGAAGGCTCCTGATCTTTAACATTTGCTCTTTTCCATGGTGTAAATTCTGCTACCATCACTGATTTCAAGCTACCAAGGTGGGTCAACCGAACTTTAAAATTCCTGAAAATTTAACAGTCTTATCTGCCAAGCTAGTAAATGCCATATTCAGCATGTCACTGCTAGACATTCTTACCACCAAAACGTATCTTTATCACTTTGAGAATACCAGTTCCTGGCATATTAATTCCTCTAGATTGCCTGGAAAATGATTAGTTTTCATTTAATCGAGGAACATTTCTAAAAAGCTAAAATTAATTAGGTACTCAGTTAAATGTGGTTGATGTTATTTTACTCATTGTTATGAGACAGAACTCCTAATATTTAGTTCTTTCCTCTGCCGTGCAGCAACTCCCTAAGCTCTCTTTGTGAACAGATTCTTGGTTTACCCTCGATGTTGTACCTACAGGGGCTCACAGTTCCACAGGGACAATTTGATGTTGACCCCTAGAGGTCTCTCAAACTGTGGAATTCAGCGTCTGGAGAAGCAGTTCACACAGAGAGAAAGAAACAGACTTTGGGGTCAAATTGAAGTTTGCTTGTAAAATCCCAATATACCATCTCTGTGACCTTAGAGCAATACTTATCTGAGTTTTCTGTAATTTTATTTAAATCAATGATGTTTCTCTGTCCGATTCTGTTTCTAGGTGACCTCATGTAAGTTAATTAATGCTTATAGATTTTATTTACATTTAAGTATTTAATGAAAACTTTGATATAAATGATTCTTCAGGCCTCTTACACCCTATGATGTTGTGAGAATTTAATCCAAGTCCTGGGGTCATTTGTTGCTGTAGTATGTTGTTTTTTCTTTACTTAAAAGCAGCCCTCATACAGAAGCTGTGAATTCTTTTACAATGAAAGTTATACTTTATGCTGTATGTTTAACTTATTTTGCATATTGTCTCTCTCCTATTATTAGAATATGAGTATTATGATCTCAGGAGTTGTTTTTTTGGTCACTAAATTCCATTTTAGGTTAGAAAACTTCCACATTTCTGCTATCTTTTTTAGTACTACTGGTATTTTCTATGCACCTATGAGTTCTTCAAACCCGAGATACCCAGTGAAGTCCCATGTACCATCTCTGTGACCTTGGAACTCATCTCTCTGAGTTTTCTGTATAACAGGCCCATAACAATGCCTCCTCTATTAGTTAGCTTACATTTTCCTTATAATCATAAGCTGGCATTTAGTTGTTTTTATCGTTTAATTTTAATCAAATCAGTGATGTCACTCTGTCCAATATGATAATCACTAGCCATGGGCAGCTACTGAAATTTCCATTAATATGATTAAATCATATAAAAACTATTCAATTTGTCAAGTCACATTACTGCATTTTCAGTGCTCAATAGTTTGTAATATCCGAGAACACAGATTTCCATCACTAGAAAGTTCTGTTTGACAGTGCTACACAATTATCCACGAAATACCATAATTCACATAAGGCTAGCACTTCAAGTCAGAAGTCTGATCTGATGTGGGGAATGAAACTTTTGATTAAAATCATAGTCTCCAATCAGTTATTTCTCCTAAATTCAGTATCTATGGATTCAGGTTACATTGTAAGAAAAAAATCCCATCTTGCCTTCTATACTGTCCCTAGCCTCAGACATCCATAAAAATAAAATAGCTATTATCATTTATAAGAACATGTGACATAATGGCTTTAAGTGCTTCATGCAGTCATTCATCATTTGCAGATGACAAAACTATGAGCCACATAAGTGACAATGCTTTTTAGTGAAATAGCCAGGGATGGGAACCAGACCGATTGAATATGCAATCCTTTGCTTTTATCCTAGATGTCACACCACCTCCATTTCTAGGATATGCATGTTTTCTAGGAGTAACTTTCCTATAAACCAAGCAACCTTTTACTTATTTAATAATAGTGAATAGTTTGTAAATGAAGCCCAAAAAAATCCTAATTTATATTTGTAATGATCATAAATATTAACCTCATATATAAATGGTTAATGAATATCTATTTCTAATGAAACATAGTTTTTCTTTTGAATAAAATTAAGTTACTTATTTTTGTTTTATAATCTTAAATCTAGTATCTAATATGTTTATATATTCTATAATACAATAGATCTTAAGGTTATAGCTATATCGAGCTTAGTAAGTAATATATATTTGTGTTATATGTTCCTTCTTTGGTAATAGGAATATGTCAAAGATTACTTTTCTTTAAAAACAATTCTCTCAACAATTTCCACTTTCCTAACAAGCTAAAATCTTTCTATGAAAAATTGCACATAAACTGTCCCATTAATTTCAAACTATATATTTTACTAGATTCACAGGCACAACTTGTAAAAAGAGATCCATTTCAGTTGGTGGCATTTATTTTCTTCTGCAATAAAACAATGTAGGTATAATAGAAAGCCAGAAACAAAAATATTTGATTCATAAAGAGTAATGGTAAGTTAAAGCAAAAGTATTCGTTTACTTTTTGTGGAAGATGAATGACATTATATTCTTGTGTACATTCTTGCTTACTTGATGTACTATTCTCTAAAATGATGAGTGTTTGGCGCATGTTTCTGCTTATCCAGATATAGACCATTAATAATAGTGTCCATTTGGGTAAGGAGCAGCATTGCAGTGATTTAGAGCATGCATTAAATACCCAAGCTGCTTAAATTAGGTTACTAGCTCTGACAATTTATGTGACCTTAGGCAAATAACATAACCTCTCTGTGTACCATTTCCTCTGTTGTAGCATGGAAATAATAATCTTACCTTGGCTGAGTAACAAAATTAATTAATAATAAAAATGTTTATAACTGTGCCTGGAGTATACCCTCTATGTTAGCAAATAACACCTTACACATGCTTATTTTTAAAAAAGGTAAAATATATCTATATGAATATATAAGACTAGCAATTTTTGTAATATGTGTATTTTTATTATACTTTAAGTTCTGGGGTACATGTGCAGATCCTGCAGTATTGTTACATAGGTATACACGTGCCATGGTGGTTTGCTGCCTCCATCCCCCAGTCACCTGCATTAGGTATTTCTCCCAATGTTATCCCTTTCCAATCTCCATACACCCCACTATCCTTCCCCTAGTCCATCACCCCCCAACAGACCCCAGTGGGTGATGTTCCCCTCCCTGTGTCCATGCGTTCTCATTTTTCAACACCCACCTATGAGTGAGATCATGTGGTGTTTGGTTTTCTGTTCTTGTGTCAGTTTGCTGAGAATGATGGTTTCCAGATTCATCCATGTCCCTGCAAAGGATGTGAACTCATCTTTTTTATGGCTGCATAGTATTCCATGGTGTATATGTGCCATATTTTCTTTATCCAGTCTATCAGTCATGGGCATTTGTGTTGATTCTAGGTCTTTGCTATTGTAAACAGTGCTGCAATGAACATAAGTGTGCATGTGTCTTTATAATAGAATGATTTATAATCCTTCGGATATGTACCCAGTAATGGGATTGCTGGGTCAAATGGGATTTCTATCTCTAGATCTTTGAGGAATTACCACACTGTTTTCCACAATGATTGAACTAATTTACATTCCCACCAACTGTGTAAAAGCGTTCCTATTTCTCCACATCCTGGACAGCATCTGTTGTCTTCAGATTTTTTAATGACCACCATTCTAACTGGCATGAGATGGTATGTCAATGTGGTTTTGATTTGCATTTATCTAATGACTAGTGATGATGAGCATTTTTTCTTCTGTTTTTTGGCTGCATAAATGCCTTCTTTTGAAAAGTATCTGTTCACATCCTTCACCTACTTTTTGGTGGGGTTTTTTTTTCATGTAAATTTGTTTTAGTTCTTTGTAGATTCTTCGTAGATTCAGTTCATTGTAGCTACCCTTTGTCAGATGGGTAGCTTGCAAAAATTTTTTTTCCATTCTGTTGGTTGCCAGTTCACTCTAATGATTGTTTCTTTTGCTGTGCAGAAGCTCTTAAGTTTAATTAGATCCCATTTGTCTATTTTGGCTTTTGTTGCATTTTCATTTGTCATGAAGTCCTTGCCTATGCCTATGTCCTGAATGGTTTTGCCTGGTTTTTCTTCTATCTGCTAGGTCTTATGTTTAAATATTTAATACATCTGGAGTTAATTTTTGTATAAGGTGTAAGGAAAGGGTCCAGTTTCAGTTTTCTGCACATGACTAGGCAGTTTTCCCAACACCATTTGTTAAACAGGGAATCCTTTCCCTATTGGACAAGCAATTTTTAATAGATGACATTAATAATCATATACTTTATAAACAGCCTCAGTGTCACCTAGCTCAGATTAAAGACTTATTTAATTCTCTATTTTTGTTTCTTTTATGTTTATACAGTAAACAGTAAATAAGCTATACAACCTAAATGTGCTTTAGAAATAAATTATTTATCTTTACAATTAAATAGCATAAAAACATGTGGGTATTTTCTAATATTTTATTTTTAAAAAGCTAAATACATTTATATTAATCAGCTAAAAAATTAAGTTACTTCAATTTCTTAAGAAAATATCTGATAAGATTTTAATGTGATACAACTGAACTTTCCTACCCTAGGATCTCATAGTTATTAATCAGGAAACTATAATCATATTTGGGAGAAACCTGATACAGTAAATAATCTTAGCTAAAAGTCAGTTGCTTTGTAACTATTAAATATTTTATTGATATTTTAGGCATGAAATCTTTTAATAACATTTCTTATAACAATTTTTATTTTGATTTCAAATAACTTCTTGCATCAGTGAAGGTTTGGGCAAAGAAATAGAAATTATGCTACATACTTCAGCAGAGAATGTAATATAGTGATTAATTTCACGAGTGGAGGGCTGATAAAGCAAAAAGGAACATTGAGGTAATGCAAAGACAGTAACCATAGGAATCAGCTCCCAGCTGTAGAAAGCAGGATGATCAGAATCTAGAAACTTCTGGGAGGTGCCAGGAAGAACATGCACTCAAACCTCTGAAGAAGCGTTGCTGCACTGCTTGATGCTAGTAAGTTAAGAGCTCCAAGGAAGGGCACTACAGCGGTGGGGCTAAAATTAGTGAGATAGATAGTGTTGTCAAGCATATGTGGATACACATAAGAGAACACAATGAAGTTCGTGCTAAAACTGGAACCAGCTATTGCTACTCAGGTGAAAGACCATTGCTTGGGCTATATTGACAATAGCACCAATAATAGGAGGAAGCATATCCTTCTCTCTTCTTCCTGTTTCAATATCCTTTCTTCTCTAGATCCCCCCTAGTGACAGAGGGAATTGAGTGACAAAGGAAAAATGCAGTCTTCAGAGTTCCAGACTCCGTGTCACAAATCTCAGAATAGAAGGATAAACAAAGGCTTTATGAATGAAATACACTTAAAGATGAGGTTATTGCAAATGTAGACATTCTCAACACTCTTAATCTATCATGACTCTCCCTCTCCCTGCCCTAGAATAGGGTGAACAGTTCCTCGCCTTTTCCCAAGAAATATCTTGGTTTTAGCACTGAAAGTCTCAATCCCCAGAAATTCCCAGAAATTAGGATGGTTGGCCACCTTACCTTAGATTTCTAAATATGGAGAGGGAAATTGCCAGATTGAAAGGAAGATGGAAAACAAGTTTTGTTGTAAATAGTTCTGTATATTTTCCTAGCTTTAATTTGTTATTTTTAAAAAAGAAGTGATAATTTGGGATTCTCTATACATCCACTTATCTGTAGGTTTGCTTTCCCTTGTTTTTTCCATTCTTGTTTGTGGATGACCATAAAGAAAACTCTGTAGGAGAATGTGCAAGAAGAAAAGCTTTAACTCTGATCTCACTTGAGTGAAACTGCAAATTATGACTACCCTAACTGATACTTGGAGTTGATTTCTTCACATACCAAAAAACCAGACAATGACAGTCCACTGTATGCTAAAAGCCTGAACTTTCAGAACTCAATGTCCCAATCCCTAAATTAGAATAATTTTTGAATTATTAGTTTGGGCAAAATTATACTTGTTACCACATTATCCATGATGACTTGTCCCTTTCACTATAGTAAAAGTTAATTTGCCAAGAATTATAAGTTCAGCTAGAGCATGTCAACATATTAGTATTTTCTGTAGGAACTGGCAAGATAGAATGTTCTTGCCTGCCTAGTTCATGGTGAATACTTCATGGTGCCATCCTGTATCTGAGCCATCATTTGACCTCTCAAACAGGCATCCTATGCCATTTCAAACAAATTACAACTGAAAAAAAAAAAACAATTTTTTTCATAGTTAAAATTATTTTTCACTTTTGATTTTATTTGCCTTTAGAATACTTTTAATGACATTTGAGCCTCTTAAAGGGCTGGATTTCTTACTGTCTCCTCAACTTCAGTTCCTACTTCTCTGCTTCTCCATTATCTGTCAACCTGTAGTATTAATTCAAATATCGTATTAATTATGTAAAAGCTAATTTAGGATAGTTATAACAACAAGTCACAAGTAAGTGCATTTCTCTCATGAAACAGTTCAGTTAGTTTTGGATAACAGGCAGCTGTGCTTTGTGAGGTCATTCAGGCAGAGATCCCTTCCTTCTTCCATTTGCTCTGTCATTGGACATCGTATGCCATCATTGGCCATTGGACTCTGGTGTGGTCCGCACTGAGCTGCTAATCATCTGCAATTTAGTCTGTGTGAAGAGGAAAATGAGATGAAATCCCAGACTGTACTTTCTCTTAGAGCCAGTGAAGAAACTATGTAAATTGCTCTTCATAACATGATAGGTCAGGATCTGTAACAGTCAGCTGGGAAGCAATTGCACTTATGTAGTTCACTGTCTACTCAAATAAGACAGCATGAAATTCTTAAGATGAGTGTAGAGTTTTATTCATTTATGTAGTTCCAAAACCTTGCCCATGGTAGAAGATCACTTCTTGTTACTGAATTGATTTGAATAGACTACATGCTTGTGACAGATAATTAAGTACAGAGATTATAACAACCTCAATTGTGCAGATGGGGCCCTGAGGCTTGAACAAATTCAAATGACTTTCTTTAAATCTAGTTCATGATGAAGCTAGGATTAGAGCAAACTTTTTGATTTCTGGTATAATTTTATTAAGGTTAGTCAAGCAATACTATGGGTCTGCTCTCGCATGAAAATCATTAATTGAAAAACTAAGCATTGCCCATTTGAATGACATTATGTATATTGTGTATAGTGGTGGTTTTGTTTTTTTAATATCAACATTTAAAGACATTCTTCTGCATCATTTTGCAGCTTGAAAATATGCAGAACCTTATTCTTTCCTAATTTAGCATAATCTTACAACTTCCAATTAGCCTTTTTCTAGTGAATATTGCCAGCCAGAAATAGCACACTGACACTTGAAAGTCTTAAAATTGAGACTGTTTCTATAACACGCTATGAAAAATCCTACAAAAGTAAAGACTAACTGCCTTATAATTTACAAAATAAATATTTTAGAAAACCTAAATGCAATATTTGTTGGTAAGGCTATAGAGATGATGCTGAAATTTAATAGAAAAAAAAAATCATGGAAATTCAGTGGTGATTAACTATAATAGGTATAAGTAGGTTCTAGAATCAGTCACCCAAGCTCTACTACTTAATAGCACCTTAACTTTTGTAAAGTCACTCTTCCTTTCTAAGCCTCAGCTGCCGCATTTCTAAAATAAGAATAACTCCATAAGATCAACTTTATAAAATAATTGATTTTACGCTTTTCCTAGAATAGATTAAACAAATAATAAATAAGTATTACTATCATAGATCTAAAAGTCCTATAAGACATGAGTGTAACTATAAAAAGATATTGAAACTTTGTTTAAATTAGCTATAATTTTGAAACTATCAACAACAATAATTCCTTTTCTAAATTTCAAGCATTAGCATTTCTAATAGATTTGTATGTTTTTTGCTAACATACAAATAAAAATGACATAGTTTTTGAATTAGTCTATATTATGCTTAAGACAGCTAAGCAAAGCATAAAAATCCAGCACACTCTAAGGGGAAAACAAGGGATTGTCAGAAGAGCTAATCACAAAGCAATGTAGAAATTGGCAAATGCTTTAAAAGCGCTGAAAACCAAATACATATGAGATGGCTATTTTTAAAAAGAAGAAATACGAAAACATTTTTATAGCCAAAATCTTAAGAATAAGGTAAATGAAAAAGAGAAGGGATTAAAAAACAGAGCGAAAATAGTTTTCACTGGTATAGCTTTGAAGATAAAGCATTGTTATTATCTACCACTTTCACTACCAAAATAATGCCAACACTTGAGCAGTTGGTTTCTTACCAAAATAACAGCCTGAAAGAAATTTTGATTTAGGCAGAGGACAAGTTTCTTCAGATAGCTTTGAAACTTACTATTGGTTGAGTTTTTTGAATGGAATAATGTTATTTCTGCAATCAGTTGAGCTAAATGAAAATTATATATCTATTTGAACCACCATAGAATTACAGGAGTTAACATTGATTAACTTTGTCACCTGTGGTTTAGGGATTAAAGGAAGGATCTCCAATGTGTTAATTATGAATATTTTATGGAAATATTTTGCGAATGTAGTTTGTAATTACAGATTTGACATGACATTGAGAAAGCCGAATCCAAAGTTAAAGAGAAGTGTAGGATGGAGCCCCCATCATTATTGGTTCTTAAAACTCATATTGCATTTTATGCCATTTCAGTCTGTCATGTGAATGTATCTGTGGTTCCATTTTTATTTTCTTAATATATGAATGAAATAACATGAATTTAATTCATTTTCATGTTGGTTGCATTTGTAATTTTTAAATAAAATCTAAAAAGATAGATCAGAACCAGGTTTTCTCTAACTATAAATATTCTCATTACTCATTTACTTCTGTCTAGAAAAGAAAAATAAACTAGCAAAAAAGAAAATGTAAATTAAGAATAAAATGTTCTGTGTTTTGGTGAAACTTTAATTCATTCCAAAAGAGGGATTGCGTTCATATGTAATCTTTCATAGGCTTATATACATTTTCCTTAATTTTTTTCTTATATCGCTAATTCATTTTAGCCTTTGGTGGTAAGTTATTACTTAGTTGTTCAAGAAGAAATCTTGAAACATTATGAAAAGGAAACGAACAATATCATTCAACCACATAGAATACAAATCCTGAAAGATCTATTATATGAGCATTCTTCAACTAATTAATTTGTTTTCACTTTAAACCTTAAAAATGTTAAGTAGGTATTGAAAATATTTTAAAAAGTTTTAAATCAATTCCTAAGACCACAGTAATCATGTATTA
Organism: Sapajus apella; assembly: GCF_009761245.1. Lineage (NCBI taxonomy): Eukaryota > Metazoa > Chordata > Mammalia > Primates > Cebidae > Sapajus > Sapajus apella. Next base: position 43,365,408 of record NW_022436942.1, read on the forward strand.
CAAATGACCACAAAACCCCAGATAACTATTACAATGTGTATATTGCTCATCCATCTGTAGTCATCAGCTATGCAATGTTGCTGTTCTCAACTGGGTCCACTCATATTTTTGCATGTTAGACGGCTGTTAAAATATACAAGGGTACTGGGCTGAGTTAGCTCTGCTCCTCATCTTTCATCCTGTAGCAGGCTAGCCTGGCTAGAGTTTCATGGCTGCAAGGGCAAAGGCACAAGAGAGTACAGAGAAATACACATTGTCATTGAGGCATAAAGTAAGGATAGCACACAATCATATCAACATCTTATTGGCAAGACAAAAGGCAAAGTTAATTTCAGAGTTCAGGAAAACTTCTGACTTTTCAGTCACAAGGACCACAAAGTCACGTGGCAAAGGAAGTGGACACAGAGAAAAGGAAAGGATTGCCACCATTTTTAGAATCTATGATTATTTTCATGTTTTTAAATGAATTTATTTTACTTTTGCACTTAGCCTATCAAATTACCTAGATGCAGAAAATATTCTATCAACAGTTAACTTATGTATATATCTGCTTTGTATTTCTGAAATATGAGGAAATTATACTGGTTATTTCCCAAACAAAATAATTCTACTTTGATTATATTTTACCACTTCTGAAACAAATTGAACATTAACATTAAACTTTAATAAGGTATTTAATCTTTTGTTGTTCTTATATCACATGATGCAGAAAATTTTTCCAGTAACTTAATAAGAATCTTTCTACTTAGCTACTATTCCAGGGAAAATAGAGTCACAGACATAATTATTTAAGATCACGTATATGTCTCTATGGGAATTCATAAAAAAATATGAAAACATAAATGTGAAGTGCAAGTAAACATTAAAATCTACTGCTCTTCAATGCAGTTCTTCAGAATAATTACAAATTCTTTAAAAATGTATAGAAAATAAAATTCTCCTTAATGTCAAGCCTAGAAAATATAATCTCCCACATAGACCAGAAAATTGAGTTATAATATTAATATTTTAATTCATTCTTATTACTACCTACCCACTCTCTCTCTCAAATTAGCCTAATAAAGATCTGTCGTTTTAGAATCATACCTATATTAATTCAAATATTTTGCATGGGACAGTTTCCACCTATTTATTGAATATCATTAATGCCATTGATTTCTGCAAATACGTTACACAGTAAATGACATGTTTCCAAAAGTAATTGTTGACCTAACATAGAGATAATTTAGACTTTACAAAATAACAATAATTCACATAAAAATTTAAACTAAAAATGATATTTTCTATTTGGAAGTTATATTACTGTTTTAATACAGAATAAAAAAAATTGGTTGGATAGATTTGCTGATACAAGCAAAACTTTAAGAGTATACATGCTCCAAAGGAGAACATATTTGTCTTATTCACCGCTGGATTGCCAGAGCTTGGAGTAGAGCCTAATGGAGAGCATGAGCTTGAAAAATAATGTTTCAATAAAATATTCCTTGACTGAATGAATGATGTTATTATGTAATTGAATAACATTGTTCCTTGATGACATGGGAATAATCGACAGAGAATTTTCCACAATTCACATAATTTGAAAATAATAAAGACATACTATAAGAAAGCCATCAGATCCTTCATAAATTTCTTAAAGGTGACATGAATAATCCCAAGATATAGATCAGAGCTAAAAAGAATCCACTTAATTTTCAAGTTTTATACATTTTACAGATTTATTTTTAGATTCCGGGCTGTTTGAATACTTCATTGTCAAATCAAAATGCTTCCTTCAAGTTACTTTGGCAGGCAAAACGGAACATATTGTTAGATTAAAAATCTAAGAATGTGTTTAACTTCAAGCACTTTAGGCACTCAGGAATTTATAAAATTTGAGGGGAAATATATTATTTGCACTAAACCAGGAACTGCGTGCCTGTTAAATTTTCCAAAGAACACCCATATATAACGTAACTTAGAAAAGTAATATATTTTCCAGTATTTTAAATTTTGCTATTCATGAGCTATCCTAAAGTCAAGAGAAAGCCATTGTTTTGTTATCATGTTATTATAAATTCCATAGAGTGATTCAATATGTAAAGAAATGAATACCCTGAATTTCCATTGTTTAAAAATGGTATATTCTCTTAAAAAATAATATATATATATATATATATAAAAGGTAAATTCACTGTAATCTCTCTTTTCTATACACCATATAATAGTTGTTCTAAAAAACACTACATTATAAATTATATAGTTAGCTAAATTATACAATTTTACTGTTTTGTGGACATATTTAATTTAGAAAATCATTTAGCGTATCTGATGGGGGAAGTAGAGGAAGGATTAGGGTAGGGACTAATCAATAGACTCAATTACTGTAAATTTTCTACTTCTTAGATTGAGTAGATAGTTCATAATAATCTGACTTCATAACAGTATTGTGTTTTATAATTTATATATATTTTACATATATCTTATGCAAGTATCAAATACTATTAGTAAATGAAGTTAATTTTCAGAGACAAAAATATATAGTTAAAATTATTTATAAATGCCAATTTTGCCAAACTACTATCAACTCTAAAAATATATTGCTAAAAGCATATCAGGAGAAACATTTTTCAGATTTCCTCCCTAATGAAAAACAAAATCTTAATTTTTGCACATGAAATATCTAAATATTATCTAATTAAGGCTTAAATAACGTTGTTTCCTGATTACTTGTGTGAAGTCAATAGATGATATTCTACAATTCACAGAAATTAAATAAAGATATTTGGTTAATTTATTTCATTAAAAGAAAATATTCACTTATGTTTTCCATGATTAAATATTAAGGAAATTTAAAATTTGGAAAAATGCACTTATTTTGAGAAAAAAATATTTATCACATGACAATCCTTGTTTCTAAATATGAGGTTAAAGAAAATATGTGTGTATGCATTTATTAAAGTGTAGGTACAGCATGGTATCAAAAGGGAAACCAAAAGTAATTAATAACATTTAATATGTTAGATAAACCCAACAATTCACACAGGTTATCAATAATTTACAAGTAGAAACTGTAATATATAACTGAATTCAGTTGTTAAAATGTAATAAGTTGGTGTATACGTAACATGTAGAGTTAGCATTGAGAAAACAGTAACATTGAATTGATAAAAATATAAATCGGTGAAACAAAAGAATTGATTTCACATATCTAGAAAATTTATCTTTATATTCAAAACTGATATGAAATTACATTCAATATATTTTTAAATAAAATTAATTTTGAAAAATTGTGGTAGTAGTACATTAAAATTATATTGTAATTTCAATGTTATTCCATAAATAACATTGCAACAGAAAATGAAGCATAAATCCTCAAAAATTATTTCATAATGTCCTTTATGTTCTTCTTCTTTCAGAGAATTAATTGGCATTTATCTATTCCCACACACTCTTTAACTTACCTTACACAGATCTTTCCTGGTTGTAAGTAGGAAGAAATCAACTCACATTATTTAAAGCAAAAAAGAAAAGGGCATTTACTAATACCCATAATGAGTAAGTCAAGAAGAGGTGTATGATTTTAGATATCTATGGGTCCAAGAACTATACAATAGTCAGAAGCGCATGAAATCTCTCTGTTCCTTGATTCTACTTTGTCCTGTTTGAGGAAATAGCATCAAGCCAACTCTACTTACACAGTAAGAATCATGACTACTGGCAGATGGGCAGATTCAGCCTTGTATTCCCTCAGCTTGGTTAATCTGACAAAAAAAGTGAAGGCATTTTATGCAGTGATGTAGAAAAGTCCCCAGGGCTCATGGCTTTTAGTCTTATGTATATTTCTGAAATAACTGCTGTGCTAGAAACTCTTACTGGCCTAGACCTGAGTTATGGTTTAAAATGGAAAAATATGTTTCTAAAAAGGAAAATCAAATGCCATAACCAAAATAAAGATAAACATATTGTGGGCCCAAAAGCAACAAATAAAAACATCTTAAAATCTTTAACTCCTAATACTAAAACGTATACTTTTCTGCCACATGTGTAAGTTTTGAAATGTCCTGCTTTAACATAATGCATTCACCTCCTTCTTTGTATTTCTATCTAGTCTTTCTCTTTTTCACACCAAAAAATTTATTTTTCCAAAATACAGATCTGTACATTATACTGATCATCTCAAATATTAATTTTATTATTACATACAGAAACCAAAAATCCTTCACAATATTTATCCAGATCTTACTGTTAACTGTATTAATATGGAGTCACCATAATGGATAAACATCTCGGTCCTCAGGAATGTTTAAGTCTAGGGAAAGACACAATTTACTATGCAATTGCACCAAAAATGTGGTAGTCTCCATTAAAAAAGAATAGAGAGTGCTATGTTAGCTCAGGGCCAAGAGACAGAATTAAACAAGGAACTATGTTGGTGCCTGTGGAAAGAAAGTTTTCCAGGTTAAGGAAATAGCAGTTCCAAACACCCAGAATTAAGAGTAAAAAAGGTTCATTTGAAGAATTGAAAGGCATTCAACACTGGGATCATGGTGTAAAATATAAGGGGATTCATGGGGGTTAAGGGTAGAGAATCAAAGATAGGTTACAAAAGGGTGTTTAAATGCTCTGTACTATGGCTTTTGCATGTATGTCTTTCCAAAACTTATCCTTTATTTATTTCTTGTATCATTCTCTTTCTTCCCTTTAGAATCACAAACATTAGATTACCTGCTACAATGAAAAAGATTCTAAATGCTTCAATTTTCTTACACATAAAACTTAAAAAAATGAGGCTGTCTATCTCATAGAGTCATTATGGATTAACTGAGTTAACACATACAATCTATTTAGGACAGTGACTGATATATACTGGCATACCATGTTTTATCGTGCTTTGACTTATTTTGCTTGTCAGATATTATGCTTTCCAAACATTGAAAATTTGTGGTAAACCTGCATCCAACAAGACTGTGAGTGCCATTCCTCTAACAGCATGTGCTCACTTCATGTCTGTTTCACATTTAGTAATTTTTCCAATATTTCACACTTTTTCGTTATTATCATATACATTATGGTGATCTATTAACAGTGATCTTTAGTATGACTACTGTAATTGTTTTGAGGTGCCCCAAACTTCACCAGTATAAGACAGCAAACTTAATCCCTAGATATTGTGTGTTCTGACTGTTCCATCAACAGGTCATTTTCCATCTCTGCCTCTCCTCAGGATTTCTATTCCCTTAGACTCAGCAATATTGAAATTAGGTCAATTAAGAATCCTACGATGGCCTCTGAGGGTTCGAACAAATGGAAGAATCACACTTTTAATTTAATTCAGAAGTTAGAAATGATCAAACTTAGTGAGAAATATATGGTGAAAGCCAAGATAGAGCCAAAGTTAAGCCTGTTGTACCAGTTAGCCAAGTTGTTAATGTATAGGAAAATTTCTTGAAGGAAATTTAAAGTGCTACTCCAATGCACACACAAAAGATAAGAAAGCAGAACAGCCCTATTGCTGATATGAAGAAAGTTTAAGTAATCTGGGTAGGAAATCAAGCCAGCCACAACATTCTTTCAAGTCAAAGTTTATTCCAGAGCAAGACTCTAACTTCCTTCAATTCTATAAAGCTTGATAGGACAAGAAGCTACAAGAGAAAAGTCTTAAGCTAGCAGAGGTTGGTTCTTGAGGTTTAAAGAAAGAAGCTAGATCCATAACATACAAGCACAATATGAAGCAGCAAGGGCTTATGGAGAAGCTGCAGCAAGGTATTAGATCTAGCTAAAATCATTGTTGAAGGTACCAACACACTGTTTCAACGTAGATGAAACAGCCTTCTGGCCATGCACAGTGGCTCATGTCTGTAATCCTAGCAGTTTTGGAGGCTGAGGTGGGCAGAACACCTGAGGTCCAGAGTTCGAGACCAACCTGGCCAGCATGGTGAAACCACATCTCTACTAAATATACAAAAATTAGCTGGTCATGGTGGCAGCTGCCTGTAATCCCAGCTACTCAGGAGGCTGAGGCAGGAGAATTGCTTGAACCCAGGAGGCAGAACCCAGTGAGCTGAGATTGGTCCATTGCACTCCAGCCTGAGCAACAGAGCAAAAACTCCAGCTAAAAAAAAAGGCGAGGAGGAAGTTAGGAATACAAAAGAAACAGCCTTTCATTGGAAAAAGATGCAATCTAGGACTTTCATAGCTGGAGAGGAGAAGTCAATGCCTAGCTTCAAAATGACAGGCTGACTCTTGTTGGGGCTAAGGCAGCTAGTGACTTCAAGTAGAAGCCAATGCTCATTAATCATTACAAAAATCCTAGGGAACTAAAGAATTATGCTAAATTTACTCTACCAGTGCCCTATAAATGGAAGAAAAAAGCCTGGGTGATAGCACATATGTTTGTACCATGGCTTACTGAATATGTTAAGCCTGCTGTTGAGATATACTGCTTAAAAAAAAAAAAAAAAAAAGATTCCTTTCAAAATACTATAGCCCATTGCCAATGCACCTAAGTGAGTCAAGAGCTCTGATGGAAATGTGCAAACACATCAGTGTTGTTGAGCCTGCTAACACAACAGGCATTCTGCAGCCCAAAGTACCAAGATGTAATTTTGACTTTCAAGTCCTGTTCTTTAAGAAATACATTTTGTAAAGCTATACTTGCCATGGATAGTGGTTCTTCTGGTGAATGTGGGCAAAATAAATTGAAACCCTTCAGGAAAGGATTTACTATTCCAGGTGGCATTAAGAACATATGTGATTAAGGGGAAGAAGTCAAATACCAACATTAAGATGAGTTTGGAAGAAATTTATTGCAACTCTCATGGATGATTTGAGAGTTTCAAAATGTCAGTGGAGGCAACAACTACAGATGTGTGTATATGTGTATATATATATATATATGCAAATAATTTTAACTCAAGGCAACTTATTTTAAGTGCTATACACAAAAGAGACCAAAAATGAGCTATGCAGATTGGAAGATTTCAGAATTATGGTTAGATTCTGGTAGATGGGATGAAATTTATGTTTTTATTATGTTCTATAATCAAATGATTAACTCTTTGATTTAAAGTGTAAACTAAATATAAAGACAGAAAATTTCCAGTGATTAAAGAATCAAGTTTTTTTCAGTGATATTGGAAGGCATTTAATAATCATTTAGAGAAGCAAAACCATGTGGTAGCTAAGATCTTACTTTGCTATGCTTACTTTAATTAACTGACAACTAATCATGAAAAAAAGATTTAGTCCAAGGAGGTATATATATTTTAATATATAAATTGCTAACTGTCTAAACATAGAAAATAACTCATAATTCACATGTCATGGGAGGTACCTGGTGGGAGGTTGAATCATGGGAGTAGGTCTTTCACATGTTATTCTCATGATAGTGAATAAGTCTCATGAGGTCTGATGGTTTTATAAAGAGCAGATCCCCTGCACATGCTCTCTTGTCTGCCTCCATGTAAGATGTGACTTTGCTCTTCCATCATCTTCCATCAATATTGTGAGGTCTCCCCAGGCATGTGGAATTGTGAGTCCATTAAACATCTTTCGTTTATAAATTACCCAGTCTCAGGTATGTGTTTATTAGCAGTGTGAGAACAGAATAATACAACATGATTCTTTTATGTGGCGTTAATGACTACTAGAATGTATTTGAGGCATTATGGCAATACATAGAAAAAGCTTTTTCATGGCACATCGTAGTTTATATCAATTGGTGTATTCACAGGGTTGTTTTCTGTGTAATTAAAAACAATAGATGCTGATATGATTTGGCTATGTTCCCACCCAAATCTCATGTTGAATTCTAGTTCCCATAATCCACACATGTCATGAGAGGGACCCAAAGGGAGGTAATTGAATCATGATGGTGGTTACCCTCATTCTGTTTTCATGATATGGAGTGAGTCCTCATGAGATATGATGGTTTTTAAGGGGATTTTCCCCCATTTCTTGGCACTTCTCTCTCCTGTGCCACGTGAAGAAAGATGTGTTTGCTTCCACTTCCACCATTATTTAAGTTTCCTGAGGCCACCCCAGACATGCAGAAGTATAAGCCAATTAAACTTCTTTCCTTTATAAATTACCAGTGTCATGCACTTCTTTATAGCAGCATGAGAACAGACTAATACAGATGCATTTGAATGTGTGGATTATTATGAGCATGTTTCAAGCCAAACTTCCTAAACATTATTTTCCAGATAAGAGAAATTATTTCTACTCATTATATTCAAAACAAAACATTTTTACTTCAAATCTATAACTTTAAAATTAATGCTTTCATGTCTTTGTTTTTCTATCATTTTTGTCATCTTTCTGCTTGCTGGTTTTGCATTTATTATTAGGTTCTCCACCTTTAACACTTTCATATGCATACTTCAAAGAACATGGTTCTTCAATCAAGACAAGTTGAAATGGTTTCTATCGTATAGCACACAATTTTCTAGTTGCCTTTTCTTAGTAGTTGATGCACATAACTAGGAGATAAGAGGAAAAAGTTTGTGTCTTATGAGAAGCTATTTAAGAATTAATATCTAAGTACTGAGAATAAAAAATACAATAGATTAAAAAACACAGAAAAAAGATAAGAAAAAAACTGTTAAAATATGTTATTTGCTATTTGAAAATTTGTTATCCTTTTAAGCACCTTTCCAATCTATAAAATAAAAACTTGTATATGATGACTCTGAACCTTAGCCATCCATCCAATAGATAGTTGCTGCCTCTCAGAACTAATAATGGTAGATCATTGAGCATTTAATGACATTACAAACATTGATGTGATTATACCAAGAATGTTAGAAAAGTCACTATTATGGATCAAATGGAAAACCAGTTAAAATGAGTTTGGTAATTATAACTTCAGAAAAGAGAAGTTTTTTGTTTGTTTGTTTGTTTTGTTTTTTTGAGACAGAGTCTCACTCTGTTGGCCAGGCTGAAGAGAACAGTGGTGCAGTCTCAGCTCACTGCAACCTCCGCCTCCCAGGTTCAAGCAAGGATTTGAGAGGTTCTTATAAACTATTCTAAGACACTGATGTTCAAAGATGCATTTCTTACTAGGGAAATCCAATGTAATTGTCATTAAAAAAAACAATAATACACTAATTTTTTTAATTTATTTTTATTTTTTTAAATACATTAATTTTTTTCAAAGCTAATATTTACAATGATGTTAAATCTCATTATTATTACTGTGGTTTTTAAAGGATTTTAAAATTATGATAACTATTTCCTCAAAAGTCATCTAAGGTTGAATATTAAGCGCATTTCATCTCAGGATATTTTAGTGCCCTCTAGTGTGCAGATGTTTACAAAAGCATTTTATCTTCTAACTTATGTAATTGCCTTAAAAATGCAAGATTTTTTAATTGGCAATTTTGGATCAATATGAAGTAAGTAAAAGAAATTCAGCTTGGAAAGCAAATTAGAGCCAGACGTCAGATCAATCTAAATATAAAACCCAACAAAATGTAACTCATTTTTGCTTCTTTTCTTCCACTCAAATTAAACAGAGCCATTTTCGCTCTTTGAATGCCAGAAAGGAGTTCTCATTTGCATAAATCCATCTTTAGATTTCAAAGGTTCAGACAATGTAGACTGTGTCTGTTGCCCTTTTAAATACTGGGAGTTTCATGTTTTCTGCTTTGCACATATATGAAATAGGGTATGCATTTGGCTAAAATGGGTGCCTCCTCCAAATCTGCTAGCCTCCAACACACTAAAACATTTAATCTGTGGTTAGAGCAGTTTGTTTGTGTCAAGTAAAAGGAGCCTAATGTAAAGCTTCCTCCCATTCCTACAAAGGAATTGTTTTTGAAACAATGATGACATATTAAGAGATGCTACTTTTCAAAAACAAATGTAGGGATTGTGGGGGGCCAACAGAATGGATTTCAGTCAAGATAAAAGTTTAAGCTAAATTTGGAAAAGCCTTTTAAAGAAGTCTTTTGAGCTTTACTTTCAATCCGGTGATAGATCCATCAATAGCATTGAGGATAATAATTCTTTATATATCAATGGCCAATATCAACCAACATAACTTTTACATTTAAAAGATATAATGGAGCCTATCTACCAACATTCTTTTATTTTCTATATGTATCTTTGACTTTTAAATTAGATGCAGTCAGATAGAAATCATAGGCCAATGTCTACAATTAATATTAGATAATCTGTGAATGCCTCTTAAAACTGATTTGCATCACCTTTTTTGTATTTACTGAAAAGAGAACAACAGCAAAATTGAGTGTTTTGTGGTTTTTAATATCAGAAAACGTCCACTAATATAAAAACCATTGCTGAATATTCAAGGGACATTCAAATGTTAGATAACAATATTTTACTTGGCAATGCTGTATTCTTATTGGGATACAAATTTCACGAACAATGATATCTGTTAAAATTACAAAGAATTACTTTGTGTTTTGGCAAATCTCTTACATGTTTCCTATGTGTAGCTATGAGATGAAGTTATAAAGTTTAGGGGATTACAGCATTAGAAGAAAATAACATTGTCACCCAATTTCTAATCTAATTGAAAATTTGAGTTGATATTTTCAATATTTTAAGATAAAATACTAATAAGTGTGTTATTCAGTTGATTTACTGCTTATCAATAATAAATATAATACGACATGTTAGTGTATATTTCATAATATGTTCCTCAAACAAACTGACTTTTCCTAACTTGCTACGCTGAGGAGACATTACATATGACCTTATCTCTAAAATGCACCAAGGAGCTAGAGAACCATGGGACCTGAGGTAGAGTAACTTGTTCCACAACATAGTAAGGCCTCCAGACAAGCCAGATAGTACTAAAGCTCAAGAGTTCGTTGGAACATTCTGCTAGGGGAATCTACTCCATTCCTGCCTTACAAGTTGGGAGTAATTTTTACCATTTGCCATGGATTAATTATTTCTTTGTACAGAAAAGCAGTTACAGCCTTGATAAACAGTCACTAGAAGAACAGTGTTTCGATTATTTCTTCCTCAACATCTTATTTATTTATTTGTTTGTTTGTTTTATTTTATTTATTTATTTTAAGAGACAGGGTGGCAGAGTCATGGATAGAGCTGGAAGCCATTATCTTCAGCAAACTAATGCAGGAACAGAAAACCAAACACCACATGTTCTCTCTTATAAGTGGGAGCTGAACAATGAGAACACATGGACACACTGTAGGGAACAAAACACACTGGGGCCTGATAGTGGGTGGGAGGAGGGAGGACATCAGGAAGAATGGTTAATGAATGCTAGATGTTGGATTGATCTGTGCAGCAAACCACCATAGCACATGTTTCCCTATGTAACAAACCTGCGCATCCTACACATGTACCCCAGTACTTACAATAACAGTTGAAAAAATAACATCTCACTCTGTCACCCAGGCTGTAGTACAGTAGTGTGATCATAACTCATGGCAGCCTTGAATTCCTGGGCTCAAGCAATCCTCCTGCCTCAGTGTCCCGAGTAGCATGACCACAGGTGAGGGCCACTATACCCAGCTAATTTAAAAATAATAATAATTTGTAGAGATGAGGGGTCTTGCTGTGTTGTTTGGGCTTGTCTCAAGCCCCTTACCTCTGTAGATACCCCCAGTTCAGCCTCCCAGTGCACTGGGATTACAGGTGTAAGCCATTGCACACAACCCTCAAAGTATTAGTTTTATGTTACATAAGAGGGAAGGATCAATAGCAGACAGTGCTTCAAGTCTTTATATATTTCTGTCTTGCTACTTAGCAGTTGATGGCATTTCTGTCTGAAAATAAGCGTCCCCATTAATGAAGGAAATGTTAAAAATAAATAAGGTTAATATTGTCAATCTTCTGTGGTATGAAAGAACAAACCAAATCATCTTACTAGGGGAGTATGGACAAAGTAAAGGTCACAGACAATGCATGTAGTTAAAACCTTGTGTTTTTCTGCCCTCCTAAAACAAAAGAGAAGAAACTTCACTTCTGCACAAGTTTTGAAGCAATTCAAGGAAATTACCTCACTAGTTAAGGACTGAGACATGTTAAGTAATATCTAAATTACTATGTAATGTTATTTAAGAATAATATTAATAAATTAAAGGAATAAAATTAATAAAATACTCTCATTTTTTAAAATAAAATAACCAACCAATGCTAATCATGCTAATCTCTTGCTATTTCAAACATCTTATTCTTTTGCTTTATAAAAATTATTAATAAATTAATGATGATGAAAAAAGATAGAGAGCGAGCTCTCATTCTTTAATCAAGAATTTTCCCCAAATAAATATGTAAAAATTCTGTACGTAAAAGGCCAGGGTTAGAAGAAATAATATTTCTTGAATGGTGACAGTTCTCCAGTACAAATAAGTAAATAATGTAATAATGAGGGGACAATCGATCCCTTTAGTTATATCACCAAAAATATGTCATGTGAAAAGCCAGAAACACACAAAAAAATTGAAACCACACACCCCTAGGCAAATTTGCTATCTATATTTTTAGCTAGGGCTTTAATTTAAAGCCAGGAAAAATGTTTTTATTCTAAGCTAGAGGCGGTCCTCATTTTCTGTTCTTTTGGGCCCCTGGCCCAAAATTGTCTGTAATTTATGACTCAATTATGAGAGAATAATGAAGTAAGCATATGTAAGCATGAGTCATTTTTTTTTAAAAACTCAACCTTCAGTTACAGACTCGGCAAAAGGTAGAGGAATTTTGAAACTGGGAAGGGATTTTTGACCCCTATACCACTCTATGAAGAGAAAGAAAGAAAATACCTGACATAAGAGGCAGAATCAATGGGAATATTCATGAGGATAACTGTCTCTGAATTATCTGTGCCATTACAATTGCTCCACTCTTTCAATTTATGTCTTACTGTCTCTGTGGAGCACATCCAATTTGCACGTGGAACCCCCACACAGTAAAGAGTTGCAGTCGTATACGGATATTTTTATTCTTTATTTTTATTTTTTCAAACTCCTCAGCAGAGCCTGATACTCTCCACCATCACCCCTGTATAATGGAATCACCATGTGTTGGATCCTTATTGTATGCCTTGAAGGAACCATTTTGTCCCAGACTTCTATAATAGTTTCTCTCTTTTTTTAACTTGTATTTTAAGTTCAGGGTTCCAAGTACAGATTTGTTACATAAACTTGTGCCATGAGTGTTTGTTGTACAGATTATTTCATCACCTAGGTAGTAAGCCTAGTACTCATTAGTTATTTTGCCTGAACCTTTCCCTCCTTCCATCCTCCACCCTCTGAAGGGCCCCCGTGTGTGATGTTGCCCATTATGTGTCCATGTGTTCTCATCATTTAGCTCCCACTTTTAAGTGAGAACATGTGATATTTGGTTTTCTGTTCTCTTCTAAAGAAGTGAGGTAGCCAGCTTTTAGAAAATGCCTTTAATTCTTCTTGGACATAGTACAGTGTGCTCAATAGTTATAAAGCCTTAACAGTAATAGGAACAATGATAATAATTCATAAAAATCCCCCAATTCGTGATTATATCCCTCTTCTCACAGCTATTCTTACACTTAAAATACGATGTGTAAAACACACTTTGTATAGAATACACTAATCAAAATGATTCCTTTATTCCTTGCTTCTTACTGGGGACATAGAGTGACTTGTTACCTCTCTTTCACTTCTCAGCCTTTACATACACATATGTTAAACCACACATATTCAACACACATTGTCAGCTCACAAAATTTCAAAACTGTACACCAAGCCCTTTTTTATCAAGGGTGTCATGTTTCTATTAAAAAACACAATAATAAAACACTAATAGTGTTAGAGTCTGAAAGTTTGTATCCCCCCAAAATTTGTATGTTGAAATTCTAACACCCAAGGTGATGCTATTAGGAGGTGGGACCTTTCGGAGTTAATTAGGTCATGAGAGTAGAGATCTCATGAATGGAATTAATGCTTTTATATAAGAGACTCTAGGGAACTTGTTATCCCATTCAGCCATGTGAGGACACGGCAACATGATGGCTCTCCAGCAAGCACAAAACAGGCCCTCATCAGATATGGACTTTGCCAGTGCATTGATCTTGAACTTCCCAGCCCCTAGAACTATGATGAATAAATTTCTGTTGTTTATAAACTACTCAGGCTATAGTATTTTGTTGCAGCAGTCTGAATGGACGATGAAAACTAGAACATCATGCAGGATTTGCTCAGTGCTGATAATGCAAAGAAAATTAAGTCATTTATAAAATTTTGAACTAAATCCAGCTTTATTTCTTTTAAAATATTATCTGCACCATAATCTGAGAGAGAGGAGAATTTTAACCTTCTAACAGGGCACTCATAGTCTATTAACAGCTGGCCCTGAGGCGGCTTCTCTCCTGTTGCCTCCTTCACTCCTGTTCTCCATCGTCTGGCCTATGTAGCCCAACACTCCCTAAACACGCGTTCCGGTTGCAACTCCTGTCCCAAAATATCCTCCCTTCTCTGTGTGAAAATGATTGACTTATATTTTTAAGTCTCTGTTCAAATATTACATACTTTGCGAGGAAAAATGCCTAATTCCAACAGGAAAAGTTAATGGTACTCTTTATGGTACCCATATAAAACTCTGATACTAACATTCATTATACAGTATGTTGTAATGTAATATCTATCTACAGGTCTGTCTTTTTCAAGACACTGTAAATGACTTGGGGCTATGTTCTTTTGACCTTTCTAAACATACTGTCTACTTAAAGAGTTTTATCTATTTGAATGAATCAATCAATAAACAATGTCTGCTATATTGTCACCTTGCTAAAGCACCTGTGATTTCCATGAGGACAAAGCTATATCTTTTTTGTTCATTAATGTGTATCCTATCTGAGAGCACTTACTCTATGAGGAAACATTAATACCTTAATATATGAACAAATTACTTATGACTGTTTTTAATCTTTATATGATTTTTAGAATAAGCTTCAATTATAGTTTTTATTTTTTCTCACTTCAAAGATAGACATCAATTCATATATTTTTAAAATGTAATCTATATCTATTTCTTATGTTTGCTTCATAACTGCCTTATAGAAAAATCTTAACACTTCATATTGTCCTGTACAGTCAGAACGGTTCTGATAAAAGTTAATAGAATGAGAGATAAAAACTATATACAAGTGATATAATAACAAGTATTGTCAGTTTAAAATAAGTATTTTATATTCTGCTTTGAATAGTTCAAAATTTTCATACCTCAGGGAAGGAAAGAATGTATTTCCTTAAAGCTAGCAATTCCCAAAAGTAAGGATCTTAACTGTTTCAACAAATAACTGGCACAGAGTTCTCGCTTGAAATCTCTCACTTCAAGTATACCCTGACCAGACTTTGTTCCAAGCAAAACAGAAATTACTCCTTAAAATGGATGCCTGCAGATAGCGAGAAGAGAACAATCAGACAGCCAACAAACGGGTACTGGTTATCCTTTGCTCTCAAGAAAGACAAGCTAAAGGTTTCAAACACTTGAAGCTATTTTATTTAGTGATACCTCTGGCTAAGCTTATTGGTTTTTACAAGTTGTAAATCATCTTAGTGAGAAAAATACCCACATCCCTCATAATTTGTGACTTAGAAAATATAAACTACTGGGACATAATGTGCTGTGATGTTACTTAACATTTTCCCTTAGTGTCAGAACACTCTAAAGTAATTATCGAACACAATGAAAGAAATGAGCAAACAATAATCTTAAACAGCTGATTTTGTGTGTCAACTATGGGTCTGGATAATGTCCTTTTACAACAGCTAAGTAAAATTATAATGTTTCTGATAATAGTTCAGGAAATTGTGACCTAATTATAAATGGCCCTTTCTTCTAGAATTTTGCTTTCATTTAACAGAATGCAAGTTGTAGACATTCTGATTGCTTCTATCTATGTGTGTTATGGGAAAAAAGGTGGTAGATGCCTTTAACTCATTTAGTGCAGAAAATTATCTGTATGGGCTAATACGGCAGAATCTGGCAATTTAAGTAGTGTGGAGAGGACCTACTATTTTATTTGTTAAAGGTATCTAAAGCTCCTGGAAATACAGTCAAATGGAATAGACCCGTATGGAATTATTAATCACTTAGTGCTTCAACAAAATAACATGATTTTGAGTAATGAAAGGTCCTAAGAAGAAAAAAACAATGTATTCAATAGCCAAATGCTTCTATCACTAGGTAAAGGCAAGGTGATAATATCCTTCAGAATTTTAAGTAATACAATTTGTCTTACTCTACAGGAATGCTCAAAATGTAGTCTAAAAACCTTCCTAATGGTTCCCATGAGCAAGAATACAGCTAAAAAATTTAAGATGTTTTCTCTGTGCTTTATTTACAAGTATGACCACTAAAGCTGCATGGAGTTTAACTAAACAAATGGTCTACCAGGAACTCTTCTTATTTTCTGTTTGTTTCTGTTTTTTCTTTTTCATCTTCCTTCTTTTTTCCACGATTTTCTAAATACTAGTTTATTTCACTTTCTAAATTCTAGTCTTTAAAATTTTCTATTCTTTTTCCCCAGAGACAGCCCATTGAAAACCATTGCAAAGGAAAGCAGTTATCGAACTGCTGACATGTTCTGCCTTCCGCTTTGTCACCTACCAGTCTTCAACTACTTGGAGAAGTTTTATTATAGCCGCTATTTCTATTGTACCTCTGTTTTCTGTTCAGAACACCCATCTCTCCTTCACTTATATTGATTGCTTAGCCTGTGCCAGGCTGTGTAGTTCTTATGAAGGCAAAAATTAGAATAAATAGGAAGAATCACTGTCATTATTTTTCATTTCTTTAAAATGATCTTTTAGGTTTTTGTGGTTGACTTCTTACAAGTTGTTGTACATATCAGTACTTCAGGGACAAAAGTGGAAGTGGATTATCTGGAAATGTATAACCTCATTTATATGTATTTAGGATTATGATATATTATATATAGAGGGATATATACAATATAGGTATATAATGGAGAGAGAGAGAACCTGCTAAGTCAGGAGATAAGCCCTTATGAGGCTGCTGTATTGGGCAGTTGAGGCACAAACACTCACACCTTGTCAGCCAGAACAGAATAGACATATTATAGAGGGCTCTAGGAAAGTAATTCTGCTCCATAATGCCCTACATTTTTTTTATATAAGGATATAAGGCAGACCTCATCTAGAGTACTACATTACAATAAGAAGTTCCTGATCCAGGAAATGGCTTTTTAGGAAAGCTAACTCTGGAGTTAGGTGGCAGGTATCATTTTATTCCCACATTGAGTTAACTTCGTCTTTTAAGGCCAGCTCTTGCTAAGCTAGTACAAGGGAATTTGAATGATTCTCCATGGACAGCTAAATTGTGAGATTCATTTTAGCTGTAGTAATCACAACAAATCAAAATAGTTTGAAAGCAATCCTGATAGACCTAGGGGGTTATACCAGGTGATATATTAAAAGAGAAAAAAAAGGCCTATTTCTAATACTAAATTTTATAAGGCTGAAGACAGAATAAAATATAAGGACTCCAGAGGTTTCCCCTGATAGGTTTCTTCATATAAAACTGAATTATATCTAAAGAATAAAGACAAAGCTATGTTACTTAAATAAGCATCATTCCTTGACATTATTGCAAGATCATTGCCACAAAGCAGTATGTATATGGGGAAAGCATCAGAATTGCTAAGGAAAATCATATTATATTTAATGATTATTGTTTTTAAAAAATGAAATAGAGATAAAGGCAAAACCATCTAGAATTTTTAAAAAAGTAAGTCCTTCTTCACTATCAAGTTTAAAATTTCACTTCAAATATATTACATATATATTGCTTAATAACTGAGATTTTTCTTCTACATTTCAATTTTTAACATGTTCAGGATTGTAATTACACATTTAACTTCAACTGAATATTTACAACCAAAAAATAGAAAAAAAAGTTTATAGAGGTATAAAAATAGGCTTCTCTAAGGATTTAATGTGAGGAGTGTTCATAATTTGATAAAATATATTCAGTTTTAGATTTAGATCAATATTACTTATGCTCCTTTAAGGTCCATGACCAAAAGCAAATCAATTTATCCATTTCCTATGTTCAAAAGTGATCTGGAGTCCAGTACTTATTCTTCACCAAATACTTAAGGAGTCAGGAGAATTCTGAGCACTCAGGCTATAGCACCAAACAAGGCAGACAAAAAAGTCCCTGCTCACATGAAGCTTTTTGTTTGTTTGTTTTGAGAAGAGAGAAAATAAAAATAAACACCCATAGAGCATATCAGCCAAAGATAATCCATAGTGGGGTAAAAAAGTCAAAAAGAATATATAAAGAATGAATGAATTTTTAATTGTAGATAGAAAAGCCATGGAGTCTTCAATAAGATGGCTTTTAAGCAAAAGCCTGAATGAAGTTCAAAAGTCCTCACTTATCTGGGAGAAGAGCAATCAAACAGAGGGAACAGCATGTGTAAAGTTTTTTTATCATAATATCCAATAACAGCAATCAGGCCAAGATGGCAGGCTAAGCTGACCCATCGGGAAGAAAAGCATGCAATGAATTCAGAGAAAGAGCAAGGTTTACTATCTTAGAGGGCTTTTGATGCCTTGTAAAGTCTGACTTTACTTGGAGACAGCTGATAAGACCTTGAGGGTTTTGAGCAGAACAGTGAAAAGATCTGACTTATATTTTTTAAATGATCACTTTGGTTTATCACAGGGTAAGGGTGGCAGAAGAAGGGAATCAAGTTAGGAGGCTATTGAAATAGAAATAATTGAGGTGAAATAAAAATCATAGCTTGGACCACAGTGAAGGGTGGTGAGATGTGGTTGGAAGATAGAACTAAAAGAATTTGCTGACTGACCAGAGTGTTAAATAAAGGAGAAACAGACAACACCAAGATCTGGGGCTTGAGCAAATGAGTTCAAGAATTTTCTTGTCATTGACCAAGGTAAACTCTTCAGCACACTGTCTGGCACAAGATAAGCAATATATATAAATGGAGAAGGGATGGGAGTTCTAAACAGGAAACAGAGGTACAATAAAAATAGTGGATATAATAAGACCCCTCCAAGTAGTTAAAGACTGCTGGGTGATAAAGTGGAAAGCAGAACACGTGAGCGGATGAAGCACACAGAAGTCAGTTTACAGGTTCTTGTAAGCTATGACTGTCTTGTGTCAATTAGGAAAGAGAGGCAGAGCTAACAATTTGTAATATATCACATACATATAAAATGCATATTCTTATAAATTCTTGACTCTGCCCCTCATTCCCTAATAACAAAAATCAGGTATTCAAAGAGAGAAAGAGAATAAAGAAAAAAACACTGAGAGAGAAATACATATGGAAGACTTCATTATGTTTGAGTTTCTTATTCAAGAACCCCTAATGTCAGTGCCACCACTTTATTCCCACATATTAATCACAGAAGTAAAACATTCACCTATTCTGTGTGAATTTGGACTGGAGTCCTGTCTTTTGCTACAGAAAAGTTTTGACTAATTTTATCAACTTATGCTAATGAATAATATTTATCCATTGATAGGGAGTTTCCAGTAGTAAACCAAACCTTTCTTCAATATATAATCAGTAATAAGCTCACATCTCTGCCCTAATTGCAGTTTAAGTATTTTTCTGTCGTTCAGCTGGCCCTATTTCATGTTATGATTTTATTTGTCACATGCTGATCTATATTTTATACTTTCCAATATCATTCTATATATCACTTGATATAACTCCTAACTAGCTTATTCTTTCTCTTTCTCTGCAATTATTCAAATTTAGCCTTTAAACTGCAGTGCTTTATATCTCAGTAACTGCAGCTATTTTTATCCTTAATACCAATCAAAATATTTCTAAGGAAGTTCAGTCTTCTCCATCATATATTCAGAATTCTTTTATGGCTCAGGAATGCCATATTGCAGCTGTGTGGTCTCATGCATGTGTGTACATCCATGTTCATGCTCACGTCCATGTTTTTAGACTAAAGATGTATATAAATGTGTATTTACAGAATAAAGAATAATTACAAACACCTATATAACTGCTATGCTGGTTAAGAAATGGAGCATTGCCATCATCTTAGAAGTCCTGTCCTGTGCTATGTGTGCCTCAAATAAAGCACATCTCACTTTCTCTTGCCCCCACAGATGACTATTATTCTGACTTTTGGGATAAGCAGTTCACTTTTAAATGCCTATTTTCTTTAATGTCCTTAAATGATATAATTACTAGTTTTACACTTACATCTAGCTTAATTTTGCTTATGAGCTATATTCATATTGATGTGTATGGCAGTAACTTATTTTCACAGATGTGTAACATTCCATTTTAAGACTACTTCACTTATTTATGCACTCTCCTGCAATAAGATTCATAATTAGCATAAATATTATCAGACTAGGGCTGAAGATTTTCATGGAGAACAATTTTATTATTCAAATAATATCCTATAGTATGGTGTTTCAAAGTACATTCTGCAATGTTAGGGAAATGAAGTGTTAAACAGATTTCTTTACACTCTAACTTCTTGAATGCTTACATAGTCTAAAGATAATTTGAATCGACATGAGGGATATTTTATGCAGTGTGTTTACTGAACGAATTTAACTAGTGTAAACCATGTTCAAAGAACATCTCTTAGGAAATATGTTTCAGGCTGGGCGCTGTGGCTCATGCCTGTAATCCCAATACTTTGGGAGGTTGAGGTGGGTGGATCATGAGGTCAGGAGATCAAGATCATCCTGACCAGCACGGTGAACCTTCGTCTCTGCTAAAAATACAAAATTAGCTGGGTCTGGTGGTGTACGCCTGTAATTCCAGCTACTGGGGAGGCTGAGGCAGAAGAATTGCTTGAACCAGGGAGGCAGAGGTTGCAGTGAGCCAAGGTCGCGCCACTGCACTCCAGCCTGGGTGACAGAGACTCCATTTCAAAATAAAAATAAAACAAATAAAATAAGAAGTATGTTTCAAAGAAAATACTTTGGCAAATAGTACTCAGGGATTACTTCCTGTATTCCTTCTCTTCCAGTCTCTCCTTCACTCCTATCAGCCTCCAGTTTTGCCCTTTATAATTTCATTCCCATGTATGTGTGTGCCATAAAGTGCCATTGTTTTGTTTTCCCTTTGGAGGAGGTGGTTTTCTCTGGATGGCCACATGCCCTTTGGAACTCTACTCTTACCGTCTTAGTGTCTCTGAGAAAACAATCAGCTTTATGCCTCTCTTAATTATGCCTTTCTGCCAATGCCATCTTTGTGTTTTCATTTACTCCTGGACTCACAGCTGAGATTGAGAATACAGCAGTAAAATAGTCAATAATATGGATTGCATACATAATGACCAAACTCAAGATTTTTCAAGACCTATTATAAAACTCAGCATCTTCCACTGTCAGAGGCCATTATAATTTGAATAAAGCATTTGAAAATTACATTTCAATCCAAATCTGTTTCTCCTATAGTGACTATCTTATCATTTTTAGACTAAATTATAAATTGAGTGCAATATATTTTACAGAAGGTCCGTGCTTGAAACCCAGTAAAATTCAATTAAGTTTAGAATAAGTTAGCTTTTGGCAGCTGAATTTAATTTTTTATGCCACTTGAAGGGCTAAAGATGTAAAGACATGTGTCCTTATTTTTAGGAACAGATCTGAGTTTCTTTAGAAAATTTCAAAACCCTTATTAATCTGTATACTTTGATGCATTCCCACTTTCATCCATTTTTCTGAGCCAGCAACCCAACATTTTCTCATTCTGTTTGTGGCTGCCACCTTTACAAGGTAAATAGTGTCTCCTACAATAAAGTGACTATGTCGCTCTGAGCTCCCTTGGCATACATTAGCACACACTCTCCCACTCCTAGAGTGGCATTAAGAATTCTGATAACTGCAAGCAAAAATTATATTTTACTTTGCTGGCTAACAAGAATTTCAGGTTTTTAGATGAGTTTTTCAGCCTGGGGCGCAAACACACACAAATGCTTTTGTGAGAGCTTATAGATTAAAATCACCGCTTTAAGTCTAAAACTAGTCTTTCCATGTTTTCCCAACATGTCTTAAAAATCAACTTAGAGGAGAGTGATTTAAGAGAAATTGTAGAAAGGCGTGTTATGAGACTTTCTTAAATAACCTAACTTAATTGAATTTTAAGTTAAAGTTATATGCAAACAATTTGTTTTTTACCAAATGGTTTCCTAGACCTGGACAAAAACCCTATTGCTTCATGCAGGGGAATTCAACCATATTCAAAGATGGCATAAGGATTTATACCAGAACATCCTATTTTTATGATGACTAACTCTAAGGAATTTCTTTTTAATCTCATGGTCACTGAATAGAAAATGGCCATAACAAGGACCTTCTGGCATGAAAGAAGATGAGATAAAGTCTCACTAATTTGAGCTATTCTCACTGAATGCAAAACTCATATGAAAGTACTAAGGAATGCACAAAAAAAAGGGCTTTGCAGAGTTTCTGGCATAGTATGATAATGATATTAGCTATGATAGTGGTGTTTGTGGTGATGGTAACAGCAATTATTAAAATCAACAATCTGAGAGGAAATGAGAAAATAAATTTTTGCCTAATTTGGAGATTTAGAATTTGTAGGAAAGAAAATATAATGTCCATTAGTTCGATCATCTTTAAGTAAGCTAAATTAAAAAATAACAAAATAATTGTCTGAATGCAGTTCTCAGTGTACATGAATAGATATCATGCTAACCTGATTTTTGGGCTCCTTTGAATTTGTCATACTCATGTTAATAGAAATCTTACTGCATATAACAGACAAAAAATATAAACACAAAGAAGCAGGATTTAAATGAAGGAATTAGCTATTAACTCTTTTGTGGAGAATAAAGACAATTTATTAATAATTAAAAGTAAAATGCTAAAGACATTGACACTAAAAAATACTTATAATTAAAAAGTGGCACAAAATATGGAAAAGTACGTAAAAATAGTAACATAATGTTTTAAATAAATGAAGTGCAAAGGAGCAAAAAAGGTATAAGAAAAATGTTATTTTCAAAACTTGCTTTATTTGAACTTTACTGAGTTACAATTTATATACAATAAAATATACACATATTAAATTTGATCAGGTTCAACAATTGTATTCACCAATGTATCCACCATAATCAAGATAAAGATCATTTTCATCACACCAAAAAGATCTCTTGTGTCTCCCTTCCTGCCAATTGAACATACTACTGTCCTCAAGAAGCCAGTGATCTGCTTTATGTGGTTAGATATTAATTTTGCCTTTCCTAGAATTACATACAAATAGGGCCATAATAAGTGCTCTTTGTGTCTGGTTTCTTTTGTTCAGCATAATGTTTTTCGGATTCAGTTGGCTATGGCATGAGTCAATCGTTTGTTCCTTTTTATTGCTGAATAGTATTCCAATATATGGATATATCATATATTGCTAATTAGTATTGCTGATTAGTATTGCTGATTAGTATTCCAATATATGGATACATCATAAGTTGTTTATTCATTCACTGATGATGGGCATCTGTATTGTTTCCAGTCTTTGGCTAATATGAATAAAGCTGTTATGAATGTTGATATACAATTACAGGACATGTGTTTGCATTTTCAAGTAAATGAGGCAATGTAATTCTATTCCTGGACTCACTATTGTATTCAATTGGTGAAAATTCATCTATCTTTTATGCTATACCATACTGTCTTGATCGCTGTAGCTTTATAGTAAATTCCAATATCAGGTAATGAGGTAATGTGAGTCCTTCAACTTTGTTCTTTTTCAAAGTTGTTTTCACTATTATGGGCCTTTGCATATTCTTCTATATCTAAAAATCATTTTCTTAAACCCCTCCCAAACATGAAAGAAAAAAAAAAAAAAGAAACCTGACAAGATTTTGAGTGGGAATATATTGTATTTATAGAATAATTTGAAATAATTTATTTCAGCAGTACAGAGTCTTCTAATACATAAACATGATATATCATTCCATTCATTTTGTTATTTAACTTTTGTGATTTTCTGTATACATATTTTATTAAATTTATCTCTAAGTATTTTATGCTATGAATGTTATCATAAATAGCCTACATGAATTCCTTTATTAAAATTGCTGTGTACATATAAAATTATTTTTTATTTTATTTTTTTTAGAGGAAGAAAGAGAGAAAGAAAGAAAAAGAATAAAAGAATAAAGGAAAGGAAGAAAGAGGAAGAGGAAGAGGGAGAGAGAACAGGGGTGTTGCTCTATTGCCCGGGCTAGAATGTAGTCTAAAAATGGGTATGCCTGTAATTGTGTTTAACAATAAAGACATAAAAAAAAAAAAAATGAGGGAAGAAAATAATTAACAAGCAGCCAACCAATATTTCATTTAAACCTGTAAATACGTGTGATGTAGTACTGATAAGAGTGTATATTCTGTATATTTAAAGTGGAGAGTTCTATGAATGTTAAGTAAGTCGACTTGTTCTGGATCTGAGTTCACGTAACTTTCTGTCCCATTGATCTGTCTAATATTGATGTTGAAGTCTCCCACTGTTGTCGTGTGGGAGTCCAAGTCTCTTTATAAATTTTATAAATCTGGGTATTTCTGTGTTGGGTGCATATATATTTAGGATCTTTAGCTCTTCTTGTTACATTGATCCTTTTATCTTTATGTAATATCCTTCTTTGTTTCTTTTGATCTTTGTTGCTTTGAAGTCTATTTTAACAGCAAAAATTGCAACTCCTGCTTTCTATTTATTTATTTTTGCTCTCCATTTGGTTGGTAAATCTTTCTCCAACCCTTTGTTTTGAGTCTTTGTGTATCGTTGCATGTGAGATGGATCAGGATGTAGCATACCAATGGGTCTTGGCTTTTTTTGCCTGTCTGTGTCTTTGGATTGAGGAATTTAGTCGATTTAAATTTAGAATTAATAACAATATATGTGTGTTTGATACTGTCATTTAATGTTAGCTGGCTGTTTTGCCCATTAGTTGATGCAATTTCTTAATTATGTTGATGTTCTTTATTTTTAGGTATTTTTTAGAAAGGCTGATAGTGGTTGTTCCTTTCTATTTGTAGTGGTTCTTTCAGAAGCTCTTGTAAAGCAGGTCTGGTGGTGATGAAATCTCTGAGTGCTTGCTTGTTCACAAAAGATTTTATTTTTCCTTCGCTTATGAAGCTTAGTTTGGCTGGATGGGAAATTCTGGGTTGAAAGTTCTTTTCTTTAAGGATGTTGAATATTGGCCCCCACTCTCTTCTGTCTTGTAGGGTTTCTGCTGAGAGATCTGCTGTGAGTCTGATGGGCTTCCCTTTATGGGTAACCTGACCTTTCTCTCTGGATGCCCTCAGTATTTTCTCTTTCATTTCAACCCTGGTGAATCTGGTGATTATGTGCCTTGAGGTTGGTCTTCTTGAGGAATATCTATGTGGTGTTCTCTGTATTACCTGGAGTTGAATATTGTCCTGCCTTGCTAGATTGGGAAAGTTTTCCTGAATAAGATCCTAAAGCATATTCTCCAGCCTGGATTGACTCTCTTCGTCACATTCAGGTACACCTATCAAACGTAGATTAGGTCTTTTCATATAGAAAAGACATAAAATATAAAATTATATTTTATATACCGACCTTTCATCCTGCCGTCTTATCAGTTTCTAGCAGCTATTTGAGACATTCTTTAGAATTTTTTACATATGTAACTGTATTAGTGCATTTTCATGCTACTAATAAAGACACATCTAGGACTGGGCAATTTACAAAAGAAAGAAGTTTAATGGACTTTCAGTTCCAAGTGGCTGGGGAGGCCTCACAATCATGGGGGAAGTTGGTAGGCACATCTCACATGGTGGCAAACAAGAGAAGAGAGCTTGTGCAGGGAAACTCCTGTTTTTAAAACCATCAGATCTCATGAGACTCATTCACTCTCAAGAATCCATAATCCAATCACCTTCTACCGGGTTCCTCCCACAACTCCTGGGAGTTGTGGGAGTTATAATTCAAGATGATATTTGGGTGGAGATACAGCCAACCATATCAATAATCATCTTGTCTGCTGCTTTTTATGTATTTTTATTGCCTTTTACATAGTAGGCTTCCAGACAAAATATTAAATAGAGTAAAACAAATCCATGTCTGTTTTCCTGAGCTTTCTTATCTGGGTATTATTATCTGATGATAGTTGTAAGTTTCTCATAATGCCTTTTCAAAGCCTGGAAACAATTCTCTTCTATGACTCTTTTGCTAAAAGTTTTCACCATAATGATCTTGAATTTTATACATTCCTTTTTGGGCTTCTGTTTTCTACTTTATGCTGTTATTATTAGCTGTTTTAATAAATTTTAAACCACCTTTGCATTTCTGGCATAAATTCTATTTGCATATAATGTTCTATTTGTATTTATAGGTAGGTCTTTTTTATAATATGTTTGGATAATTTTTTCTTATACATTCCTGAAGTATATTAATATGTAGGCTTTTTTAAAATTTATAAGAACTTTTTAAGGTTTAAATGTCAAGTAATACTGGTATCATAAAATCAGTTGGTAAAAGCTTCTAATACTCTTTATTTTATTAAACAATATTTTATAACATTAAATGTTTGAGAGAATCCATCAATAAAGGCAACTGGGCCTTAAATTTGTCTTTGCAAAATGGATTTTCAATTAAATTTTATTTTTTTAGGCTTTTGTACTTTCTACTTATTTTTGCGT
The DNA here is from genome assembly GCF_009761245.1 of Sapajus apella. Classification (NCBI taxonomy): domain Eukaryota; kingdom Metazoa; phylum Chordata; class Mammalia; order Primates; family Cebidae; genus Sapajus; species Sapajus apella. The sequence continues at coordinate 43,392,024 of NW_022436942.1, forward strand.
CCATTTTGATAGTGAATGTGTCTTTCATGGAATTTTATAAAAGTTGTATAACTTATCATTGTATAAGTTATATAATTTACACATTTATAAATGTTCTTATCTAACCCCACTCAAAATTTACAATTTTAAAACTCAACCACTCAAGGGAAATTTGAAAAAGTTGACTGAGTTTGTATGCTATTTTAGAACACCATCAAATGCCCAAAAATGGTTGATTCAATTAAAGAAAAGTTGAATCAAATCAAGAGAATGTTACTGGAATCTATTGTGGCAATTAATTGAAGTGACTGATTTTATAATTAATTCATGATGGCTAAAATAGTATGTCTCCATTTCTGCTATTTTAGTTGTTTTTAAAGGAAAAATAAGGTTTACAAAACTAAATATGGTTAATTAAGAATATTACTTAAACTTAGGGAAAATTCTGTGATGGACCCCAAGATTCCCAGTAGCTGGTACACCTTCTTCCAGTTACTCAATGAAACACTCATATAGGCATTGCTGTGAAGAGATTTTACAAATATAACTAAGGTCCCAAATCAATTAAAAATTGGCTAGGAGATTATCTAGTGGATCTGGCCTAATCACCTAAGATCAAAATCAGTAAGTCAGAGGTTCAAGGTGAGAGAGATTCCATACATTAGCAATTCATTACTGGCTTTGAAGCTGGTGGGGTCCTGTGGCAAGGAATGTGGGTGTTAACTGGGAGCTACAAGATGGCTCTAGAGGAAACAAAAGCCTCAGTCCTACCACCACGAGGGACTAAATTATGCCAAAATTCTGAATTATGTTAGAAGCAGATTCTTCCCCAGAGCCTCTTGCCTTGAACTCAGCTCATCTAACAATTTGATTTTAGCTAGGAAATTCCTGAAGAGAGAACCCAGCCATGCTGTGCCTGAACTTTTGTCTAATAAACTGTGAGCTAATGGATATCATGCTAAACTGCTGAAGTTGAGGTCATTCTTACTGAGCAATAGAACACTAATACAAACTGACATTCTTTAATGCTAAATTTCTCACATTTGGGCATTATTGTTTTAAAGATTTTAAGTTTGTCCATTTTATTCTTGTTGTACTGGTCAGCAGGCAAAGTATAATTTTCTGAATAGTGAACATATTACACTTAAAGTACATCATTCTTAACAGATGTCAGAGTTTCTAAAGCAAAGAAATAGTAGACACACCTATGATTTCATAATTCTTCTTTTATTATATTACCTATCCTTCAGTTTCACAGTAATGCCAGACAAATGTAAAAATTTTTTAGCTTGTTTTGAACATCTAATACTTCCAGGAACTCTAATATTTTCACCAAGAAACAGAAGACTCTGAGTGCCACCTAGCTATCATGGTGTCTGTTTCAGACACAGAAAGAAAAGAAAAAAGCAAACAATAATAATTTATGAGTTATTATTACCAAGTGAATTATGTTCAAAATTGTGGTATTTAAATTTTATCATGGATTTATTAATGTAACTTTTCCTGAGGGCAAAAGTGTTAGATGGGAAATTAAAGAATTGCTACAGTGTTGTGAAAAATATTTGCCTCAAGGCATGTCTCCTGATCTCCAGAAATATCTTGTCTAATGTATTCTGTGGCATTGAAGCAACTAAATGGCAGGAAAATACTGTGCGTGGGATGTACACCACTAAATTTTCTAAATTTTTTTTTCTTTGTACAAAGCACTTCATCAGCATTATCTTTTTTCATCTTTATGGCCAGGCTATAGCAGTAAGTAGCATCATTATCTCCGTATTGCAGATGAGTTAGTTAGAGTTTAGTGGCTTGTCTAAGATTGTATAGCCAGCAAGAGGCCATGATAGGATCTCAACCAGGCTTATTAATCTTTGCTTAATCACTGCCCAGTGTTGCCTTCAGGACTGAACTTGAGAAACTGAATACCTTCAAGTTAAATCCAGTTACTTCGTATATGTTGTTGTTTTAAAGCATGTTTAAAATATTTCTAAAACATTTAAGAAAATATTACATATGGCAGGTTTTCCATTTTAAATTTCATCTGGAGTCTATTTGAAAATATTAAAAATTGACTTCTTTTAATTACATATGATAGAATCAATGTCTTACGTATGATAGAATCAATTGCACAGTAAGTTGTAATTGTGAAACTTATTTTTTCTAGTTGTCTTTTAGTTAATATTAACTTCATTTAACTGTGGTCAGAGTACATATGCTGAGTGACTGCAATCATGAAATTTGGTGACACTTAATCATAATGTCAACAAATGCTACATTTGCAATATTCCATGGTGCTCTATGAAATGCTCCATGGAAAGAATCTGTATTCTCTCATTGTTGGCTACACATACGAATGGAAAATAATATCAAATAGGTCAGGTTTGTTAATTGTGATGTCACACCCTCTGAATCATGACTGAGTATTCTGCTTATTTTATTGACTATGGAAAGTGTTCTATTATGATTGTGGATTTGTCTGTTTCTCCAAGTTGTGTTGGGTTTTTCTATCCTACAGGTTAAAGCTATGAAATTGGATTTGCATAGATTTAAAATTTCTATGTCTTCCTGGAGGACCATTTTATCACTGTGAAAAGTCATCTTCTTCTCTTAAAATGTCTTAAGGTCTACTTTGTCTGATATTATTATAGCTATCCCAGCCTTCATTGATTAGGTTGATGCTATTTATATTTTCCCATCCTTTCAGTTTAACCATTCCACATCTTTAGATTTAAAGTTTACCCCTGGTAGGGAACATGCACTTGGGTTTTGTATTTTATCCAGTCTTACAGTCCCATAGTTCTAGACTAGTTAACTTCGACTTATTCTAATAAACAGATATAATATTCCGTAAACCGATATAATAAAAAATACTTACAGAATATTAATCAGTGTCTTTGTATTAACCTTGCTTTTAGATAGATGGATAGATACATGCATACATTCATGCATACATACATATATACATAGATGGTAGACGTATTTGGTATATGTTCTTATGTTCTCAGAAAGATCTTCCAAAAAGAATGAATAATGACAAATTTATATTCCCCAAGACATTATTATTCAGTAGCAGGATAAATGATCTTTTTACAAAGTCATCTTGTGCAGTGGTTTTGCTGTTCTGTTCTCTTTTTTATGCTAAGTTTATACTGAGATGATACTAAGATAACATTGTCCATTTCTGAACCCGTTAATTGTTGATGAAAAGAGCTATGTGTTGCAATTTCCATGCTCCCATCATAGTTCCTTGAATACAGTAGGAGTTTGAAAAACATTTGTTGAATGAATAAATGACTATATGTTTGTATGAATCAGTGAATGCCTTTGAATCTAGAATTTCTGACTTAATGTTCTGTCTTTTAAATTACTTCCAAACGTATTATCTTTTTTCGGCTGCCATATTAGTTTTACGCTTATTAAAAAACATTTTCCTTCACTATAAATTTCCCAAAGTATAATGATTTTACAAGGTACAGCCTGTATGAGGTATTGATTGACATATGGCCCAGTCTTCAGAGCTTGCCAGAGAATGCAGGTTATGGTAGAGACAGTGAGCACCCTGTTGAGATCAAAGTTACTAAATTCTTCAAGGCCAAGCTTTTTAAAAGCCTGTTTCTTGGCATAATATGTCTTGTCTGCTTCTGAATATAAGAGAGGATGAAATGTTTTATAAATTTACCGTGAAAAGTAGAAGAAAAGCAAAATAAGTAAGTTGCCATTCTCTTATACCCAATGGCCAAAGAAGCATTGGCAGCAGGAACAGGCTAGAAGAGGCAAAGTAAGTAAGCGAGACCATGCTCTTTCTTCCTTGCCACCTGAGAAGTCTTTAACATCTGACATTATTACAACCAAATGTGAATGCAAATTATGAGCTCATACAGAGATGTCATTAAGGGAGTTCACCAGCTGGTAGGAAGAGGGAGAGACAACAAAGAAAAATCAATAGCAGTTGCTGAAGTATTAAATCTTTTCATGTTACAGTTGTTCCCAGAAGATTCATTTTGCATATAGGTTTTATTTCTATTATTAAACTTTCTGATTTGCATAACATTTTCCAGCGTTGTATTGAGCAACCGATCAATTCCAGTGCCTTAAACATTTCCTTTTTCTACATCTTTTCAGTCCAACTATTGCAGTGAATAAGCAATCCTTTAAGCATAAATTTAGCTATACTACAAGAGATGTTGACATGGAAAAAGGGCCTATTAACCTTAATAGAAACCTTAGTGAAAATGTGAATACATCTTCAAATACATTTCTCTCGTATAAAGAGATGTTCAGTACTTGCAAAACAATTTAAAAATTAAGTGTGAAGCTGCAGGGACTTTTTAAAATGTGTATATTACCAAAACAATAAATAAATCCGACTATTGGTTTTCTCAGCTTATTTTTGTTTGTTTTTGAAGAATAAAATCAAAATATTTTTGTAGCATTATAGGTTTACTTAAGGGAACAAATCCTTATAGTATTAATTTGTATATAGTTTGCACTAAATAAATCAGACCTCTTTTTGTTGCTTATACTCTCAAATGTACTCAGTCTTTTTTTTTTTTTTATGTCTTTGGCATGAATTTGTACTGAAATAACATTTAAGAACATTTTCAGTTAAGATGCTTTATGCTTTGGAGAAAAAAATGCCAGCATATGAAGAACAGTATTGAGTAACCTGATAACCTGCATAATCCCCACCCTCCTAGCAATTTCAAACAGATTAGGAGTTTTAGATAATAAACCCTAGGGGATTTATGTGATAAAACCATGTTGAGGAAAATTCATTAATACGTCAATTTGTGAACATAAGCAGTATATTTGAAATGTTTGTTTATGCCCCATGAAAATTTTAACAATTTAGCATTATATTTGAAGGAACTAAAATTTGACCCCATTCAAGATCAATTGTTTTCACAAAACATTTCCATCTTCCATACATTAGCAACGTGTCAGCATAGAAAAAGAAAAAGAACTGGTATATTACTGAAGTCTTTACTACATGAAAGTATTTCACAAAATAAGAAACTGTTTTAAACTGCAGAATAAATTCGATATTTAAATTTTCACTCAAGTATACTTTTTGAGATAGGGTGTCTGGGATTCTAGGAATCAGGAATTACACATTATTGAAAGATTAAGGCTTGATTTTAAGATCACCATTGAAAGAAATATAAACAAAGATAGCAACCAAAAAGATAATAATTATAGTAAATTTACTTTATTAAAGTCAAATTTTTCTAGTTCCCCAAGGACAGTGTTTTCTTTACACATCCTATAGCAGCCAATCTATCATATGTCCTAGGCATTAGAAATTATTTATTCACAATTGCTACAAAGAGAATAAAATACCCAGGAATACAACTAACAAAGGATGTAAAGGACCTCTTCAAGGAGAACTACAAACCACTGCTCAATGAAATAAGAGAGGACACAAACAGATGGAAAAACATTCCATGCTCATGGTTAGGAAGAATTAATATTGTGAACATGGCCATACTGTCCAAAGTAATTTATAGATCCAATACTATCCCCATCAAGCTACCAATGACCTTCTTCACAGAACTGGAAAAAACCACTTTAAAACTTCATATGGAACCACAACAGAGCCCGAATAGCCAAGACAGTCCCAAGGGAAAAAAAAAAAAAAAAAAAAAAAGGTAGAGGCATCACACTGCCAGACTTCAAACTGTACTACAAGGCAACAGTAATCAAAGCAGCATGGTACTGGTACCAAAACAGAGATATAGACCACCAATGGAATGGAACAGAGGCCTTGGAAGCAACACCACACATCTACAACCATCTGATCTTGGACAAACCTGACAAAAACAAGCAATAGGGAAAGGACTCCATGTTTAATAAATGGTGTTGGGGAAACTGGCTAGCAATGTGCAGAAAGTAGAAACTGGACCCCTTCCTGACACCTTACACTAAAATTAACTCCAGATGGATTAAAGATTTAAACATAAAACCTAATACCATAAAATCTCTAGAAGAAAATGTAGGCAAAACCATCAGGGACATAGGCACAGGCAAGGCCTTCATGACTAAAACACCAAAAGCATCAGCAACAAAAGCCAAAATAGACAAATGGGATCTAATTAAACTCCAGAGCTTCTGCACAGCAAAAGAAACCATCATTAGAGTGAACTGGCAACCAACAGAATGGGAACAAATTTTTGCAATCTACCCATCTGACAAAGGGCTAATATCCAGAATCTACAAATAACTAAAACAAATTTGCAAGAAAAACAACAAGCCCATTCAAAAGTGAGAGAAGGATATGAACAGACACTTTTCAAAAGAAGACGTATATGAGACCAACAAATATATGAAAAAATGCTCATCACTGGTCATTAGAGAAATGCAAATCAAAACCACATTGAGATACCACCTCATGCCAGTTGGAATGGCGATCATTAAAAAATCTGGAGAGAACAGATGCTGGAGAAGATGTGGAGAAATAGGAACACTTTTACACTGTTGGTGGGAGTGTAAATTAGTTCAACCATTGTGGAAGACAGTGTGGTGATTCCTCAAGGACCTAGAAATAGAAATTCAGTTTGACCCAGCAATCCCATTGCTGAGTATATATCCAAAGGACTATAAATCGTTCTATTATAAAGACACATGTACACATATGTTCATTGCAGCCCTGTGTACAATAGCAAAGACCTGTAACTAACCCAAATGCCCATCGATGATAGACTGGACAAGAAAAATGTGGCACATATATACCATGGAATACTATGCAGCCATAAAAAACAATGAGTTCGTGGTTTTTGTAGGGACATGAATGAATCTGGAAACCATCATTCTCAGCTAACTGACACAAGAACAGAAAACCAAACACTGCATGTTCTCACTCATAGGTGGGTGTTGAACAATGAGAACACGTGGACTCAGGGAGAGAAGCATCACACACTGGGGGCTGGGGGCAGTGGGGAGGGCTGGGGGAGGGACAGCGGGGGTTAAAGATGGTGGGGAGGGATGACATGAGGAGAAATGCTGAATATAGATGAAGGAGGAATAGAGGGAGAAAACTACCTGGTTATGTGTGCACCTATGCAGCAACCCTGCATGACCTGCACATGTACCCCAGAACCTAAAGTGAAATAAAAAATAAATAATAAAAAAAGAAATATTCCAGATACATGTCATGTAAAAAAAATTATTTTCCAAGGATAGTTTCCTGTACATTGTTTAATGACATGCAATAAAATTACCTAAGACCAAATCTGAAGCATTGCTGTACCATTGAGAGAAGACAGCATTAGCAATATGCACACAATTCTATGAAATATTGGAAGACGAAAGAAACACAACTTTTTACAATACAACTAGCTAAGTTATAACCCTCCTACCATCAAATTTTACATGGCATAAATTTATACTTTTTAATCATCAGGAAGAATAGGGACAGGTATACAAGGACCCATGCTGGCAGAATGTCCTCTTGCTATTAATGTGGAATTCATTTCTATACATGGACACCCATCTACCCTAGCTTTGTCTCTCAAGCCAGGGAAAGATGGTGATAGGAGGAGTATAAAGGAATAATTTAAAGACAGCTATCTTGGGCCCTAATAGAAATGCAAATGAAGGGACTAAGGGCAAAATTGCAACAGAATATTTTACGTTTTTATCTTTCAGGAATCCCCCCTTCGTTCTTTCTGTCTCTATTTGACTGATATCATCATTCACTCTCCCTCCCCACCCCCACTGTACAGACCAACTCAAAAATACATAAATACCATCTGTTTCATTATCAATTCAGTGCTAATCATTGCTGGTAGATAAGTTTCACAGAAATAAAGCTTTTAAAACAAATCTATTAGGAACAAAAAAAAAAAAACACAACAACTCTTACAGCCATGAAAAATTATCTACTACTTTCAAATCCACATATTTGACAGAAACAGTTCCCAATCAAGTTAACTTTATAGTCCATATGAGGATATTTGATGATTTTCAGAAGCAATGCAAAATCTTTTAATTATATATGAGTTTACACTAGACAGAACATTGGACTAGTGAATGAAATATAAAGGATAAGCAATGGAAGTAATGAAACAGGCAGAAATTCATTAGTAAATTAGTCACATTGAGATAAACCACCCTACATATAATCAAATCAGAAGTTCTATTCTGAATATATTTATTATTTTGTTTTTCATATAAGGATGCATACATCATAAAGATTTAGAATTACATGCTATCTCACAATGATGTTTTGAAGGTTAAAGTTCTCTCTTTGCCTAAACATTCATTTTTACTCAGATAAAATGAAACCTAAAAAGTAATTCTCTCCTTGTCTGAGATACAAACAGATATCAAATATCTTCTCAAATTGTTTATGTTCTACAAATATGTAAGAAGCACTTTCCTCCACTTCCCTCCCAGAGGCATTTCTCATGAACTTCTGGATAACATGGTACCTTTTTTATTTACTTAGGGAAATGCACTGAGCATCTAACTACTCTTCAATCTTATTAGGAGACAGTCTTTATTTATGTATTTGCATTATTGCCTGTCCCAGACCTATTCATTCATATTCCAAGTAAATTTCAATGTACTTGACTCAGCTAGTTTCTTAACGTTGAAGACTACTCACATTTCATGTTGGATATCTAATCTGCAGAGTGACCCTTATGTGAATTAAATAATCTAATAACATGTCATATGATGCAAAAACATTAAGATGAGGAGAACCATGGCCTATGGAAAATAATTTTTAAAAGTTAGCTAACAGCACAGCATGGCTGAGGCCTATGAGTAAAGGAAGATTGCATAAAATATGCAATTTAGGGAGCAAATAGAGACATTTTGCAAGTCCTGATTCAAAGACACACAATTAAAAACTACATACACTGAATAATCATCTTTCATTATAAAATTAATTTATTTTACTTAGACTTTGTTCATACCCCTCATGCCTAAAGGAAATGACCAAAATAATGTGTTCAATTATTTTATTCATTCAGATACTTATAGTTAGAAAACAATATTTCTATCTTCTAAAATGTCTTTAGTGAGCTATAATTTGATTAGCAAACAGATGCCTTGGTCTTTTCAAGTGATCTTAGCAAAAAAAAATAAGTGACAGAAAAGGAAAGCACAAATCCAGTTACATCAGAAAATACTGCAAATATGTGACATCTAAAATGTAATTGGTGAATTATGGATAAAATATGAGTTTTGTGAAATTTTTCCATATCGACAAACAGAAGTAAACACATGAATTTTTAAATGTCTTTTTGGACTAACACTTTAATTTTGGAGGATGTGAGCTTTACAAGTTATTCTCAAATATTAAAAGAATCATAATGATTTCATACATTTTAGCTATTTTTTTAATTCTGTGATTTTACATTAACACCAAAAACAAGCATTAATGCTTAATGAAGAGTGACAATGCATTAGGAATAGTATAAGCCCTTTACATTTTGCATATGTTATGTAATTGAATCTTATACTAACCTTATGCGACTGTTACTAATGCCTTCATTTCGCAAATGAGAACAATTATTTTCAGTCATGAAAATGATAGATAAGATTTCTATTGAAAATTTTTCTGGCTGGCACAGTGGCTCCCACCTGTAACCCCAGCACTTTGGGAGGCTTAGGTGGGTGGATCAGGAAGTCAGGAGCTGGAGACCAGCCTGGCTAACATAGTGAAACCCAGTCTCTACTAAAAATACAAAATTAGCATGGCAGGGGGCGCCTGTAATCCCAGCTACTCAGGAGAATGAGGCAGGAAAATTGCTTGAACCTGGATGGTGGAGGTTGCAATGAGCCATTGTACTCTAGTCTGGGCAACAGAGTGAGACTTGATCTCAAAAAAAAAAAACAATTCTAAGGGTGTATTTAAAAGACCAATTTTTATTTATTTTTGAGATTAATAAAATATCTAATTATTATATAATATGCCATATATGATTTGAAAATTATATATTAATAGAAGTGGTTTTTCATTACACAATCCTAAAACATTTAGCAGTTTTAAAAAATTTAACTATAAAATGTTTATCTCAAAGTTTTTCATATTTTCCAGTGCTACTTCTTATGTTTAATGATGATTACCAGGGATTTTGTTCATCACTCACAAATACTGATTTTTAGCTTTCTACAGTTCTATAGTTTTCTATAATCCTGAGCACAAAAATTGTATACAGTTTGATGTAGTGGGAAAGTGGAATGTCCTCGATACACAAATACCTTATTTATCCACATATTTTGAGGAAATTATATTCTATTTCTAGGGTAGTTTTATGCAAAAATATGCAAAATCACATACATAAACACACACTCTAAACCCCCATAGCGGGAAAGTCAATAAATTGTAGTTATTCACGTTTATTATCCAAAAAGGGCTGTACAAAAAAGTTAGTTTGTAAAAATTAGATTAGCATATTTTTCTTTTAGTTAAACAATTTTAGTCATAGGCAAGAAAAAGAAAAAATTAAAGTTTTCAGAATGAGTTATAAAGGATGAATGCATAGTACAGTATTCAAGATATTACTCTATGATGCACCACCCAGAACACCCTTCAGAAATTAAGAACTTATTTTCCAAGTGCTGGAAGTGCTGTTACCTTTGAGGCTTGCCTCAATTCAGCGCTACCTTACAGGAGGTCACATTCTCATAGAAGGGCAGCTGCAAGCAATGCCTGCCAATGTGGGGGTATCAAAGGCAGCCCCCTTCTTTACGGGGGAAAACTCTGAATGAATATCCTAGCCTCAACCTCCATTGAGATCTCATCAAACTTCAGCTTCTCCCTTGAACCAGTCTTGCTTCTGTCACTTCCCTTCCATAGGTGTTGCTCTGTAACGCTTCCTCGTTGACCTCTTGCACATTAATCTCGGCCTCAGAGTCAGCTTTCTGGGGAGCACAGTCTGGGAAAATACTCCTAGTTTTGTTTTGTTTTACTTGAGTAACTTCACCATCAAAAGCATTCCAGGGACAGCAATGATAATAACCAATGTAAGGGAACAATTAAATCAACAAGAAGATTCAGAATTAAGTGGCCAGCTTTGTATGTCAGTCTGACAGGGCAAGCTGCCAAGAAGGTACAGCCCATTCGGTGCTGCTCTGAAGAAAGTGATATGGTAAAATAGGCCAGAACACCAGGAGAATTTTAAGACTGTATCTCTTATAAAAAGGCTTGGCCTGTTTTGAAAATAGTTATAATTCATTTTTATAATGTGTATTTGAATAGTGAAAATAATCTGACAAATTTAGCATCTGTTAAAGTGAGAATCAAATTATTCCCTACCAATACATGATTTTTTTGGTAAAATACTCCAATGTATTTTTTAAAATTCTAATTTTGAAGAAAAATTGCCAAAATGTTACAAATGTAATTGCCACTGTAAATGGAACTAATCCAATACAACACAAGACTAATGGTTTTGGCTAAAATTAAATTTATCTTAGAATCAAACATCAAAATAAAACTTTAATAAGAGTAATTTCTTACTAATCTGAAGATGTCAGTTTTTTTTTTTTTAATGTAAATCTACAAATTTTAAGAGACATATCATCCCCGTCAGGTTGAAGCAGGAAGATTTGGGTGTCGTTCCAGCTAATTTAGTGCAGACTCATGTGGCATCTTAGTAATTCAAATAATAAATCCTTCTTATATAATTAAGATTGCAACTCTAGTTTCAAAATTTGAAAAACAAAAAAGCCATGTAAACCTTATTGCTCTATTGAAAATGGCTGGACCCAGTTGCCTCATAGAACCAGTGTTTCTAAAACATTGCTTTTAAGTAAAAGTACACATAAAATATATTACAGGGTATTAAATTGAATTACTTTGGCTTCATGTTTTGCTTATAAAGCAAATTTCTTACCCTGCCTTCTCATAACGTGTACTTAAGGAACAAAACTTTTCACAATGATTCTCTATATTTTGAAATCAAAGATGAGTTATTTTTAAAATTTATTTAATAAATATTTCTTAAGGTTTTCGTAATGTCTCACCACAGAACAGAGTTGATAATAATTTTCCCAAGGAATGTGCTCAAGAACTGACTCTTTCGCTCTTATTTAATCCCAATCAATCTTTACATTTTCCATGCTTTGTTTCATGCAGCCATAAATCCTCTGCATGCAGGCCAGTACACCAACAAATCAGTTTAAGGAGTTTGGCCCAATTTCTTAATGGGTCTTTAGGGAAAGTTCTCTAGGTCCTTACGAAATCACATAAGACACTGAAGAATTTTGGGAATACAATTTTAAAGTAACCACACAGTTAAGAAAAGACAACAAAAATTATTTTTTATAAATTTTGAATGAAAACTTGTAATTGGCTTTAGAAATACATTTTGATTAATATTTTAGCTAATGACAAAGGTAGCAGTTATAAATTTTTCTCAAAAATATGCAATGCTACCAAATATCACACTGTTCTCCATAAAATGTTTTGTTGAAAGAAACAAAATACACCATCTTTTTTTTAAGCTACTTGCTGCTAACCATTGTGAAAAAGAAAGGGAAAAAAAATCAGCCATATACTGGGAAATAAATCTGATACTCACAAGTAAGCATCAATGTTATTACATATTTATCTGGTGCTTGCAGCTAAATGATCTTGTACTCCCGTTAGACAAATAATCTCACAAAACACCTACTTCATACAAGGTCACTGAGCAACCCATAAAATGGTAAACATTTCTCTCACACATTTACCCATTACATCTTTACCTTTAGTCTATCTTTTCTATAGCTGAAATCTATCCATACATCCAATAACAAGCTTGCCTCTGATTGCTGATAATATCCAATCTACAGCAAATCTACCCTCGCTCATTGTTCCCTTTGTGAACGTTTTGCCTCCCTGCAACCAGGATAAACCCAACTCATTAAACTAAAAGTGTGGTCCTCGCAGTTTTTGGCTGAAAGGAACTGGCAGTGGCAAGATAGATAAGATATTCATAGATCATTAGTGTTTATTTTAAAGGAAGGGTCTTATAAGCAGCTTACAAATGGTCCTATCTTCAAATTAATTTTTAAACATCTCTGTCGAATAAGCATAAAGTGTTTTCTAATTTTCAAAATTAGGAAATGATTTTATTTGTAAAAGCTAATGAAGCTGTGCTCTAATGTGTAGACTTTCTTGCTTAAAGAGAAACAATGGTTTATTAATTGTAATGCATTACATCTTGTTTGAAGACATTTATTAAAGCTTTCCCAATTTCTTTTCTGTAGTCTCAATAAAAGTAATTTTTAAAGTTTTTCTTTGAATCATCTTTTTAATTTTTGTACCCATTAACCAATACTTTTAACATTTTAATGGATCTCTTTTGGCAAATTTTAGTTACCCAACAGGTATTAATTATATCAGGACCCTTTGAACTGACCACAAATATTAAAGGGATTATCTCACCATAATGTCCTCCAGCTCCATCCATTATGTTACAAATGACAGAATTTCATTTTCCTAGTGACAATAATATTCCATTGTATATTTTACCACATAAGTCAGACACAGAAAGACAAATCGTGCATGTTCTCATTCATATATGGCAGCTAAAAAGGTTGATCCCTTCAAGATAGAGAGTAGAATGATGGTCACCAGAGGATGGAAGAAGTAGTAGGAAGAGGGGATAAAGAAAGGTTGCTTAATGGCTACAAAAATACGGTTAGAAGGAGTAAGATCTAGTGTTCAATAGTACAATAAGATGACTATAGTTCATCATAATTTTGTGTAAGTTAAAACAAATAGAAAAGTGTAATTGGAATGGCCCTAACACAAAAAAATAATAAACATTTAAAGAGATTAATATTTTGGTAATTCTAATTTGATCATTATATAGCATATGCTTGTATGGAAATGTAACCCACATGTACCCACAAGTACCCTATAAAAATGTATAGCTATTATGTATCCATAAAAATTAAAAATAGAAAGTTTAAAAATGTATAAAAATCAAATTTTAATTATATTTAGCTTGTTTTTTCATTTTTAATATACTTAATTTATGCTTAGATCTGTATTTATATTAATACAATACTGTTAAGAATAGAGGACAATATTCGGTTTTTAAATACATGAATTTATCAAATGTACAAATAGATTTAGTTACTTGAATACAGAGAAATCAAACTTTTTCATTATTTCTTATACATAAAATTAATTCTCAATCCCTGCCCCTTTTGCCAAAGTTGGTTTGTAGAAGGTTTCCTGAGGAAGTTTTGTTGATGACAAACTAACTGATAGTCTTAAGCCGTGATCAAACTCTTTATGTTTACGCTCTCCTTGGGAGCAGGAGATGATTACTTATGATCTATATTAATGTGACCTTGGAGTTTCCACCCAAAAAATATCCAAATCAACTTTTAAGAGCAGAGATAAGTGACTCTTTATTTATTATCTTCCTGCCATATGTTGTAGTCTCACCACAAAACCCACCACTAAGAGACTTCAAGAAGCTACGAAGACTTTACAGTTTTCACTTTGGTAACCTACCATAAATGAAAAATCTAAAATTATAGCACTATTTATAATACGATACAAAAATTTAGAACCAAAAGGCAATTTATTACCATAGAGTAACAATTAAGGAAAGATTAAGTGTTTTACAATTGTTAGGTATGAAGAGTTAACAAGGTTTCCTACAATCATAAGTACATTAAACCAAAAAATATGAATAGAAAAAAATGGAAGAAAATGCAGAAACATATTTACAATTATTTTTTTTTGGTACACCAACTGTTCATCATATTTTCTTAATAGTTTTCTTTATCTTGTAAACCACTTATATTCTTTTTACTTTTATAAGTTATATGATTTTAAAATAAAGCATTTATTTTAATTTCAAAATATGACTATACATGTTTTTGTGCATACACAATGCAAATTAGTCAAAATTAATTATCATTTTTTAAATTTTTAAACAACTTTAAAGTGCATAAACCTGGATATATAACCTAGAAATATCTTTATTTAAAATGCAGTTCCAAATATGATTAATTTACAGCTGAACAATGGTTCACATACATGGGAAACTGAAATAAAACATGTATGTGCAAATAGACGTTACTATGTCTGCCTTTGGTCTTATTTCTTTTTTTTTTTTTTTTTTTTTTTTGAGATGAAGTCTCTGTCACCCAAGCTGGAGTGCAGTGACATGATCTTGACTCACTGCAACCTCTACTTCACTGCAACCTCTAACTCCTGCCTCAGTCTCCCAAGTAGCTGGGACTACAGGTGCGTGCCACCACACCCAGCTAATTTTTTGTGTTTTTAGTAGAGACAAGGTCTCCCCATGTTAGCCAAGATGGTCTCGATCTCCTGACTTCAGGATCTGCCTGCCTCAGCTTCCCAAAATGGTGGGATGGTCCTATTTCTATGTATGCTATTCTAAAGTATATGTTATTTATAAATTATTTTCATTTTTCTTAACAAAGCATTGTTAAAGTTTTAAAAGAAGATTATATCACATAGGGATGCTATATGAAAGAACAGTAACTGACTGGCTTAATTTAGAAAAAAAAAAAATTCAAAGGATCTTGGATATGTGATAGAATAAATATTGCCTAGTCAATGGGTTCAAACATTGCCCAAGTCTTTTCTTTAAGCTTCTAAGACTTCATTTTGACTAAGTAACAGGAAGTAATGCCAGAATCACATCACAGGAGCCATTGCATGAGAACACTGCCACTGTTACTACCACTGCGGTTATGATGTCACCACCAGGACTTTGATCCCTCCTTGCTGGAAGTTCCAAGACTAGTCCAGGCCCTTTCAGCTTGCAAAGGCCAGCTACTGGAGACTTACACCTTACTTGGTTTATCTTCAGACATCTGAGTGTTCAGATGCTTTCTAGCTACAAAAGTGAAAAGTGCACTGCAATGTTATATTTTTGTACTATCAAAACTGCTTTAGCATCTACATCTTAGTTGAGTGAGCAGCATATTCCTAGTCACTCACAGTAAAAACCTGGAATTCAGCCTTAAATATTTACTCCTTGCCCTGCTTATTCACTGTATTACCAAGTTTTATCAGTTTAAAATATTTCAACATCAATGTCCTACTTTTATTCTAATGATCTCTGCCTTAACAAATGGCTTTCTTAATATTACCAGAACTGCTGGAATCATATTGTTTATTTCTTTTTATGGGAGATGTTAAAAATAGATATCAGCCTCAAACTGTGATTCAACTAACAATATATCTTTGAAATATATACACGTATATTAGAAAATTATAGAAATAGAAGGAAAATGTGATAAATGATTCGTCAAATCAGCTTTAGAAATTGACAGACAGGGGTGAAAACAATAAATAATAATATAGAAGAGGTAAATACCTTTATCAACAAGCTTGATTTAAAAGATATTTTATCCATTTTCTTTTGCTACTCTAATATGTTATCACAAACCTAGTGGTGGAATCAATATAAATTTATTATTGTAATAGCTTTATTGGTCAGGAGTTTGACACATGTCTCACCAAGCTAAAATCAAGGAGTCAGCGAGGCTGCCTTTCTTTCTTCAGGCTCCAAGGACAAATCTTTTTTTCTTGCTTTTCTCACCTGCTAGAGAAAACTCACAATCCTAGGCTCATGGGTCCTGTGTTCCATCTTCAAGGCTGGCAAAATAGAATCTTTTTCAAACTCTTCTCATTTGTCACATTTCTCTCACTTAACAAAGCTGGGACCATTTCATGGTTCTTAACCTTAATCATTTTTGCATAACCGCTTTTATCGTGTAAAGTAACATATTCGTGGGTTCCAAAAATTAGGACACGGACATCATTTAGGGGCTATTATTCTACCCGGAACAAAAATAATTGAACTGTAAACCTCCAAAAGAAAGGATGTCCATTGTTCTCAAACCTATGCTTGAAACTCTCCAAAAATGAACATAAAGGCAATATTGACAACCAAAAATTCAGAAATAATTTAGGTCATTTTGCCTGACTACAATTAAAAATATAGATATCATAAAAATAGCTAAAATGTTTAAAGATCAGTAAATTTATAAGCCTGATAATAAAATGAAATTCATGTGGAATAAAAGGAAAATTAAATGACAACCTACCATAAATACATAATGTTAAGAGCATAGTGCATCAAAAGCTTGGAGGTGGAGCTAAAGTGATCCTCAAAGGAATCATAGATAACAGTTATGCTCACTATCATCAAATAAGAAAATCAAAAATAAACAAGTTTATTCTTTGGAAGATCTAAACAGAGGACAAAAAAGTCACTACAAATAAAAATACAGATACAAGTCTAAGAGGAAAACTAAATAACTAATAAAGGCAATGATTTATGGCAAGAGTCAAGTAGACAATACTTTCATATTTATGACTCAGAAAGAGAGAGTGAAAGAGAGAGGGAATCTGACTGCCTATTTTCTTTCTGACCTAATTTCTCAGAGACCATCCCCTAACATAATACCACCGCCCCCAAAACACTGTTTCTTTGTTGTTCCTGAAAAATGACAGATATGTTCTGTCTCAGGAAATTATACCTACTTTTACACTGTGCCTGGAATTCTTTCACCATGTACATATCTTCAATATAATCTTTTGTTCTTTCTTTCCATTATGCTCTCTACTGATGGCATTATTTAACATTGAAACCATCCTAACCCTATTTAATTATTTTCTTTCCTTTTTGAAAGTTTTCTTCTGTAACTACTATCATCATCAGAGATACTATATAGTCCACAGAACTCAGTAAGGTTAGGAATTTTGTTTTGTTTGTTCCTTGTAACTAAATGATAGAAAAGTGAATGTTTAATACAAGATATGTGGCTGTAAATAAATATAGGAATTGATGAAAGTAAAGGGATAAACATGAAAAACAACTGTAGACATATAGAAAATAAAACTAACAAAAAATACAACTTTCTGGAAATAGGATTCCAAATCTATATGAAATCTGATTATTTGGGAAAATTTAGACATTGTATTTTTAACATGTATAGAATAACAGCAAATAATCTTTATATTCAGTAGATGCAAGAAAAAGAATTCATCTGAATATTTTAAGTACAGGCATAGACTTTAATTTTTGAAATAAAAATATCTCTTTAATTGTATATTATTCTGAGTATCCTTTGCTTAAGGAAGTTGCTTGGAACTTGATTTGGGCATTAAGGATTAAAATGATAAGAGTGAGGACAAAGTATTAAGATATGATATATAGATAAATTCATTTATTGTGACTTTTCTTGTTTTCTGCACATAATACACAAATTTAAATTATGAGAATAAAGTACTTGTGTAAGGCATTAAGTTTGAGTTTATAATAATCAAGGAAATAACAATTATATATGAAAACAAAGTAGTTTTATTATGTAGAGTCCCATTTTATAGTCGTTCTTACTTGTGGAATTGCTCTCTATACCCATATTTATTATTACATAGAATAGTCATTGCTTTTTTATTAACCATATGTACTAGCCCATTCTCACACTGCTATGGAGAAACACACAAGAGTGGGTAATTTATTTTAAAAAGAGATTTATGCAGGATGGGTGTGGTGGCTCACATCTCTAAATCCCAGACTTTGGGAGATGGAGGTGGGTGGGTCACCTGAGGTCAGGAGTTTGAGACCAGCTTGGCCAAGATGGTGAAACCCCGTCTCTACTAAAAATACAAAAATACACGGTGGCTCATGCCTGTAATCTCAATACTTTGGGAGGCCGAGGCAGGTGGATCACCTGAGGTCAGCAGTTTGAGACCAACCTGACTGACTTGGTAAAACTGTCTCTAATCAAAATACAGAAAAAATAATAGCCAGGTGCGGTGGCACATGCCTGTAATCCCAACTATTTGGAAGGCTGAGGTAGGAGAATCACTTGAACCTAGGAGATGGAGGTTGCAGTGAGCCAAGATGTCACCATTGCACAACAGCCTTCACAACAAGAGCAAAAATTGAAAGAAAGAGAAAAAGAGAAGGAAGGAAGGAAGGAAGGAAGGAAGGAAGGAAGGAAGGAAGGAAGGAAGGAAGGAAGGAAGGAAGGTGGGAGGGAGGGATGGAAGAGGGAAGGAAGGAGCAAAGGAAGGAAGGAAAAAGGTTTAGTTGACTCACAATTCTGCATGGCTGGGGAGGCCTCAGGAAATTTATATTCATGGTGGCACCTCTTTACAGTGTGGCAGGAGAGAAAATGAGTGCCAGAAGGGAACATGCCATACACTTATAAAACCATTTGATCTCCTGAGACTTACTCATTATCAAGAGAACAGTAGGGGGGAAACCACCCTCGTGATTCAGTTACCACCACCTGGTCCCACCCTTGACATGTAGGGATTATTACAATTCAAGGTGAGATTTGGGTGGGGACAGAGTGCCAAACCATATCACCAGCTATCCCTCTTTTTCTAACAGAATCCAGATTTTCTTTTTGGTAACCAGCCTTCCTCCAATTTTATCATATATTTTTATGGTCTTCAACCCACAGCAAGTTCCACTGATAGGTCCTCAGTGTCATCTAATCAACATAATCCTGTCACATTGCTGAAGATTAGTTGTGATATGAGGAGTAGCCTCAATAAATAAGACCAAACTCAGGGGATTGTTTGATTGTGGTCAGGGTTCATGTTCTCTATCTTCACTGTGAATTAGAGCATTTGAAGCCCTGGTTGCTAGTGGCTGCCATTCGGTAAGCTAATTAAAAATCCCTGAGGCCTAAACCAGGTAAGAAAGAGAGCATTGCTGAGAGAGTCAGAGAAAAACTGAGCTAGAGTCCTGATTGGACCATGCCTGCCATCAGAATTATCTCTTTATCTCTAGCTTTTTAGTTACATAAATTCAGAAATCTTTCCATTGTTGAAGTGGTTTTTATTTATAAAGACATAAGAGTGTGTGTGTGTAAGTGTGTGTTGTGTTGTATTGTGTAAGATTTGGATTTTAAGAAAATGCTTTTTTTGATTTTGTCATTTTTTAACTGAGATTCTATTTGCTATATATAAAGTTCTTCCCGCTAGCACCGCCTAAAAGTGTTCTTTGTATCCAATTAAATATCTCAGCAGTTTTGCTTCCCTAACTGTAGTTTTGTCCCCTGAACCTTAAAATAAATTTTAATATGAACATGTAGACACTTCTTCAGTGCATTATTGCAGATTGAAATAATTGGCTCTATAATTATATTGTTTCTCTTTAGAAAAATAGAATCAGAGCACTAATACTGCAATTTGTACATTGATCCCTTTATATCATTCTGTCAGACTTCTGGCCTTCAAAGATTTCCTGAATATATTATAATATAGCATAATTCATTCATTTTGCCATCCACACCATTTGTGAGAATGATCTCATTAATTACTTTCAATTTCAACCATTATGCCCTAATCTGAAACTATGTCCTTTTCTTCAATATTTTTGTCATGATATTTTAAACTCTTTCTTCAGGAAAAAATAATAATCCCAGCCCTTTGTGAAGACATGATAAATTATTTCCATGAAGGCTCATTTACAAAAAACAACAAAGAGTTCTTACAAGAAACAAGGGAACAATCAATTCAGATGAAAAAGATGTGACCTATGCCTACCCAAACCCAAATGAACCTTTTCCATGGTTCAAAAATTTGGTTAGCTTATTTCTGTTTGTTTTCTTTTTCATTTTCATGCTTCTATGCATTTCCAGCTGGACTGACTCTGGAAGGAGCAATATATTACAAGAAAGCTTGTTCTTGTATTTCTAATCTGATTTCAACCTTTCATGAGAAAGTTTAGGATAATCACAAGAATGCTGAATTTCTTATCTGAACCTCATCTCTCAACCTTAAAAGGCTTACCCATCACTAGTTCTTAATTTCCAGTGTTCCCTTCTGGGCTAGAATATTTGTTATGATTAATGTATCTCTGATCTTTCTCTGCGTCTCTGTCTCATTCTTTTTCTTCCCCTGTCTTCCAAAGATAACATCTTTCCGGTGTTTCTCTCACATTTACTTGTTTATTTTCAGCTCTTTCATCTCTTAAAAGGTTAACTTTGGAATCATGGCTAGAGATTCCTAGTGGACTGGAAAGTCCACGCGAAAAATATGTTAGAGATTGTGAGTTAACTTTATAATCTTTTCTCTATTAAAAACAATAGTTCCAACATTGAGTTACTTGTCTGGATTGTACAATTAAGGTAATATTAAACATATAATATTTGTCACTATCAGGCAATTATTGATTGTATAATGGATATAATTAAGTTTTAAATTCATTCTCATATACATATTCTTAAATGCAATAATTAAAAGCATTACTTTCAAAATGCACTATTTTATTAGAGCAAGAAATTGAAGCCGTTATTGACTTTATTTCAGTATCTTGATCTGTGAACATAGTAACAAGAGAGAATAAAGCCAGGAACACTGAAGTATTATGAGCTTAATTTACCATTTTGCCAAGGAGTCTGAGAGTTGGGAGAAAGGCCTACATGGAAGTTAGATTAAATTGAGAGCCAGCAAAAAGTATATTGGAGAAATAAAAATAATAGCCTTGCTACCTAAGAAAAAGTGCAAACGAGAGTGGACAAAGAACACAGAGGAATAGAAATAAGGAACAGATGAAAACATATTATTTTAAGGCACAACCCGTAATTCTTTGGCTAAAAAGAGTTCCATAAGCTAGTCAATATGAACCAAATCCCTTCTTAGTAACAGTAGTAATGTTACTTTTTAAACATCTGCTAATTATTTTTTAAAACTAAACTACATATTTGAAAAGAATAAGCAAATGAAGTATTTTTTTAAAAACACTTCAATATAATTTTGATGCATACAGTCATAGCAAGCTATTTTTGTCATAAAATATTTAATTAGAGGAAAAGTGGGAAAATCAGTGAACGAATAAAGAACTTCTGATTATACTCCACAACACTTTTATTCTCCACAGCTTTGCTTTTCTCATGACATGATGGCATATAACACTTAATTGAAGGAGTTCTATTCTAGATCATTTATTACTAGAGATATTTTATAAGGCATAACAAAACCTGTGAAACTATTATATAGGCTTTTTATTTAATCCAATCACAATTGTTGTTTCTGCTACAGATGCTGTATCTAGAGCATTTCTGAACAGCCAGCTGCGGGAGTGGCTCAGTTTATGGAAAAAGAAATCAGGTATTGATAGAGATTGAAATCTGTAGTTCTCATTAACCATCTAGCTCAGAGCAAGTAAATTAAGTCCGAAGCTTTAGGAGTTAGTTAGTTACTATTTTTCTTTTTATTCTGATTTTCTGATAAGGATAAAAATAAACAAAATATCTCTCTCATATAATTATTATAAAAAATAAGTCTAATAGAGGTGGAAAACTATAGAAGAGAAATACTATAAAGTTAGAGATTATAAGAGAATAACAATGGGATTCTAGTAGATTGGACTTTGGAGTCAGGCATACCTGAGTCCATATCAGAACTTTTCTGCTTTCAAGCTGATGACTTTATGCAAATTCCAACTTCCTGTAGCCCCAGTTTCCTTACCTGTAAAAATTATGATACCTGTCTTATTGAGTGGTTTCGAGAATTAAGAAGATAAGATAATGTTTAGCAGAGCTCTTCAAAGGAAGTAACTAATAGTCAGTGGAACTAAAAATAATAATATGTGTTAATAAGGTGGTGCTTTCTAAGTGTTTTGAAGTCATAAAACTGACCAGGTAAGATATAACCTGCTGAAAGTGAGATTAATCTTTTTGAAATTTATGCTAAAGGATGGTGAGCTGAAATTCTGTTCCCATCACATTGGATAACTTAAATGCACGTTTTCATATATATTAAATAATGAGAATAATTTTAAACACATAAACCATTTTGATAAAAACTTTGTTTTTTTCAAAATTCCGCAAGGACTTTTTAAACTCCCTTAAGGTTATTGTCAATATGATGCTGTTTATTTCAACCTATGGAGCTGCTGTCTCCTTGTTTTTTTCCTCATCACATCTACCAGCTTTAACTGGTGTCAACTCTTTGTGACCTCTAGCGAGGCAAATGGCTGAAGCGTCTGGCAGGTTCATTTGCACAGTAATGAGTTCTGTCTACTAGTCTGCTAGAGACTGATGGGGAAAAGGAGATTACCTTCCACCACTGCCTATTAAATGTGATTGACATCCCTGTATGATATCTGTCTTCCTTAACAGCCCTCTCTCCTCCCCTAGAAACATTTCATGAGCACAAAGAGTTGTACTTAAATGAGGTCTGAAGCATTGCTCTTCTCCTTCCACATGTTTTCATTTCAATTGGTACAGTATAAAAAGAATTTTTTAGCAAAAAGAAAAAAATGATATAATACTGTGCATAACTGGTAAGAGAAAAAAATCTTTTCAGTGTTTAAAAATTTTTAAAAATACTTTATTGAGTCTCCTTCGGCAAAATAAACATAGAGAAGGAGTAGAAACTATATTCTAACTCATTATGTTTTCTTTAGCATCTTTAATTGTGCCATTTTGCTTAATATTTTAAAACTTTGATATTTATCATAGCTTTTATGTCTACATTTATTTTCTAATCTTCTGTTTTATTTTTTCTTTTAGTTCCATATTATCTATTTTAATACAACTTTTGTTTTATGGTGCAATTCCTATAAACTTCTTTAAAAAGAAGTATATTAATAGCTCAGTAACTCAAAAAATTGCAACAAACACAATAAGTATTTTATTTTATACTTCTGAATAATGCATTTCGCAGAAAACATTTTTAAAATCCTCAACATAAGAGATATATTTTAATTCTTGTAAAATTTATTTTTTCTATCATACTTTACCTTCAGCATAAAAGGCCATAAAATCATGTACATTTTATTTTAAGGTCCTATTCCCAGGGTCCATTTTTAAACAAAATGAAAGGCTAAATTCTATTTAATTGCAACAAATCATGGGTAAGTCATATCGAAATCCTTTCCATGCAGTAAAAATGTGACTAGCAGTTTCCATTGTTAGATGTTTACATTCCTGTGTATGCTTATGACCTGTGTTTCATGTCAAACTTCCACTTGGTCGAATTTTTAAATGTACCTAATCATAATATTATTTATGCTAAGATCTGATGACTTAATAGCTTAAATAGCTGCCCACCAACTTTGAACTACATTTATTACATTCCTGCATAAGCAACTGTCTACATAAGGTAACCATGAAGTTCTGTCTGTTGGTATAAGTTTGGGTACAGCTCCAATTGGAGCTATTTGAGGCATGAAATACACCTCAGCATAATTTAGAATTTCTGTATGTGTAAATCAACTATTTGACAAGAGCAATGTAGCCATGAAAGTGAGGGTAGAGCAGAAATGTGTTTACATTCACTCTACATTTATTTTCATTGAATGAGAAAGCAAAGGCAGGCAGCTGCAGAAGAAAAAGTCAAATGCTGCTGTTAAGAGTCACTAAACAATTTTGCCACATCAATTGTTTATGAGATATTTCTCACAGTTTTGCTGTTACAGAACAGTAAAAAACTAAAGAATAGATGTCATCTGTCAACTATAGCAAAACAGTGTTCTTACAGTCTCTTTGCAATAAAATAATGCTTCTTCTACATTAACAATTACTTCATTAAAGTATGGAGAAGGAGTTATTTGGGACCTTTCTGGTATTAGTATTGTAATTTAATTTAACTTAGAGCAGAGGAGGAAATTTAATCATCGTTATATGCTCATGCGATTAAAAATCATGAAAAGTAATTACGTCACCCATTGTAGAGTCCAAAGGAGTTATGATTGATATAGCACAAGAAATGCATTAGAGTTGAAAAGACAATTCTGAAAAAAATAACAGGAAGACATATTGATTTGTTTTTAAACACACAGACACTTTTTTGAATAATGTATTAAAAGCAAAATAATCAAGAGGCACAAGTATTTACTGGCATAACTTGAAGATATTGCAGGCTTGATTCCAGACCACTGCAAAAGCAAGTGACACAATTTTTTTTGTTTCCCAGTGCATATAAAGGTTGCGTTTACACTACACTGTAGTCTATTACGTGTGGAATAACATTATATCTACAGAAGCAATGTATTACATTGGTGCAAAGATAATTATGATTTTTGCAATTATTTTCAATGGAGAAAACTTCGATTGCTTTTGCACCAATTGAATACAAACCTTAACTAAAAATACTGTATATCAGAAAAAATGCTGATGATCATCTGGACCTTCAGTAGTCATAATATTTTGCTGGAAGAAGAGAGTCTTCATGCTGACGCTCCTCACTGATAAAAGTGGTGGCTGTTGAAGTTTGGGGTCGCTGTGGCAATTTTTAAAATAAGGCAACAGTGAAGCTTGTCACAGCAATTGACTCTTCCTTTCACAAAAGACTTCTCTAGCATGCAGTGCTGTTTGGCAGCATTTTAGCCACACTAGAACTCCCTTCAAAATTGGAGTCAATCCTTTCAAATCTTGCTGTTGTTTTGTCAGCTAAATTTATGTAGCGTTCCAATTCCTCTGTTGTCATTCCAACAATGTTCACAGCATCTTCACTTGGTGTAGATTTCATCTGAAGGAACCACTTTCTTGCCTCATCCATAAAAAGCAACTCCTTATTCATTCAAATTTTGTCATAAGATTGAAGCTATTCAGTCACATCTTCAAGATCTAATTCTTTTGCTATTTTTAATATATCTGCAGTTACTTCCTCCACTGAAGGCATGGATTCCTCAAAGTCATCCATGAGGGTTGGATTCAACTTCTTTCAAACTTCTGCTAATGTTGCTATTTTTACCTCCTCCCATGAATCACAAGTGTTTTTAATGGTATCTAAAATGGTGACTCCCTGCCAGAAGGTTTCAATTTACTTTCCCCAGATTCATGAGGGGAATCACTATCTGTGGCAGCTACAGCCAGCCTTATGAAATGTATTTCTTAAATACAAATACTTGAAAGTTGAACTTATTACTTGATCCCTGGGCTGCAAAATGGATGTTGTGTTAGCAGACATGAAAACATTAATCTCTTTGTACATCTTTATCAGGGCTCTTGGGTGACTAATTGCATTGTCAATGAGCAGTAGTATTTTGAAAGCAGTAGATTTTTTTCAAAGCAGTAGTTTTCAACAGTGAGCTTAAAATACTCAGTAAACCATGCTGTAAGCAGATGTGCTATCATCCAGGCTTTGTGCTTTCATTTATAGAGCACTGGCAGAGCAGATTTAGCATAAATCTTAAGAGCCCTAATATTTTGAGGATGGTAAATGAGCATTGGTTTCAACTTAAAGTCACCAGCTACATTAGCCTCAGCGTGTCCTCTGAAGGTAGATTTTGGCTTCTTCTCTGTCATTATGAAATTTCTAGATGGCATCTTCTTTCAATAGAAAGCTGTTGTGTCTACATTAAAAACCTAATAATTGGCAGTCACTTTCATCAATAATCTTAGCTAGATCTTCTAGATATCTTACTGCAGCTTCTACATCAACACTTGCTGCTTCTCCTTACACTCTACTGTTATAAAGATGACTTCAGCTCTTAAATGTTAAGTTTTCTAGTTTCAAATTCTTTTTCTGTAGCTTTCTTACCTCTCAGTCTTCACAGAGTTGAAGAAAGGTAGGACCTAGTTCTGGATTAGGCTTTGACTCACTTAAGGGAATGTTGTGGCTTCTCTGATCTTCTACTGAGATCACTAAAGCTTTCTCTGTATTAGTAATAAGTCTGTTTCACTTTTTTATTCGTGTGTTCAATTGTATAGTACTTCCAATTTTTTTCAAGAGCTTTGTTTTGCATCCACAACTTCACCAAATGTTGGCTTAAGGGGCCTAGGTTTGGCATATCTCAGCTTTCGACATGCCTTCCACAGTAAGTTTAATCGTTTGTAGCGTTTGATTTAAAATGAGAGTAGTGTTGCTTTTCTTTTCACTTGAACACTTCAAGCCCATCATAGGATTATTAATTGGCCTAACTTGAATATTGTGTCTTAGGGAATAAGTAGGAAGAGAGAACGAGAAACAGCCAATCGGTGAAGCAGTTAGACAGCTCACTGTGTGACTCACATTTATCAATTAAGTTTGCCTCTTATATGGGCACAGCTCTTGAAAAACAATTACAATAGTAACATCAAGATCACCAATCACATAACCATTACAGATATAATGATGAAAAAAGTTTGAGATGCTGTGGGAGTTAGCAAAGAAACATGAAGTGAGCACATGCTGTTGGAAAATGGAACCAATAGGCTTGTTCAATAAAGGTTGCCACAAACCTTCAACTTGTTAAAAAAAAAAAAAAAAAAAGGGAATCTGTGAACTGCAATAGAGCAAAGCACATTAATGAGGTATGATTATATAATCCTTAAATTATGTTATATTTGTGATGATCTGGTGATCTAAGTCAATATAAGCAACATCTAAAAATTATTTTAATAAGAAGTATTACATGTAATGGAACAACAAATCTAACAGAACACACAAGGATGAAGTGTTAAAGAAAATCCAGAATTTTTCTTCAATATCAGGAATGAAGAAAAATAATTCACTTTTAGTTTTAAATTTCCAGAAAGGTTTAGGCACTATTTAATTTAAGAAATTAAATACAACTGGTGGAATTTTACAATACAAGATGGAATCTTATATAGATTTCACACTACTATTAAAGCTATTTTCCTAAAAGAATTCCTTTTAATATAAAGGCTGGGTATTTTATTTTAGATGCCTAACAGTAAAAACTAAATATTCTTCAACCTTAGAAAACAAATCTTTTTACGTATCTTTTCTAAGCATCCTTTGTTCTGACAGGCATCTTCTCGAATAGCTCAAGAGGGCAATGCATATGACCAATTTTTTCACACCGTTATATTTTCATTCAGTAAATTTTCTGAGGGCCATAGGTTTATCCCTGAGCATTGCATATAGTTATACAGGGTGCTCAACAAGTGTATGTTAAAAAATTGAATACTGAACATCAACATTGTCTTGGAGAAAGTGTTAATTATTGAATTTTTAATATTTCCAATCTGCATAGAAAATTATTTGAAACAGAAAAAATTATTAAAGTATGAGGCTTTGTGGTAAATGATTTCAGCTATTTTATCTCCTAATACATTTAGAAATGCAGAAGTAAATCACCTTTCAAGTAATGATTTTTCTGCTATTTATACCAAAACCATGCTCAGAAAAAAAAAAAATCTATAAAAATAAATAAACTTTTCATTTCTCTATGTGTCTACCCATCTGGAAACATTCTTTATATGTATTGACTTCTGAGATTTGTTGTCCATGAAAACAGGAATTTCTGATTTTGCATTAGCTTCCCATAAACTATTATTATATTCAATAATGTTAATAAATTATATTTATTGAATATATATTCTGTTTATTATTTAAATACATGTATGAATTCATTTAATCCTCAGAACAACTCCCTGAGGTAGAACTTATTATTTTACATGCATTTTAACGATGAAGTAAGAAGGAATGGTGATATTAAGTATCTTCCCATAGGTAACAAACGCAATAAATGGTAGGATAAGAATTTGAACGAAAGAAGCTGACTTCACAGCCAGCCTTCCTAGCCACTTTGATATTATTTCTGGCTCCAACCATCAACACCATTGTTAGTTTGCCTTCCAAAGAAATTCATGAATTGTCTTACAGGATATTAATCTTATTAACAGAGCAACTTTTCAGAATTCACATATAATATATTACTTAACCATACACAAAAATAATCTCTTTCTTTAAGGATAATGTGCTTAGTATATTAGTAAAGGAAAAAGAAAACATTAATCTCTATGACTTACTATTGCAAAAGTGATGGTCTGTTTTTATCACTTCAGATATTATAAATTGATAGAGATTTAACATAAACACCCAGGATGCACATATGACACTACTAGAACAAATTCAACCATGGAAGAAAGTTTTGAATTTTAATCAAAGCACCTAAAATTAAATTAAATTTGTGTTGCCTATTTATAGGAATGCTTTAACCCAATATGAATCAAAACACTATCTACAGCATGCGAAGTCACTTTTTAAACTCTGGCTTCCTAATGATCATATTTAAGTGTTGCTGTAAGAATTTGTCATAAATCTCTAATAGTCATTCAATAAGTTAGTACCTGAATCAAAAATAACCAAACTAAATAATTAAAACACATACTATTCATTTTAAAACAAGATAGTTATAGCATATAGGCAACTAATATTAAAATAAAGGTTTATTTCCAAAGTATAGGCAACTAATATTAAAATAAAGGTTTATTTCCAAAGTACAAATAGTCCAAAACTGAAATAAAATTTTTAAAATAGGCATTTGTAGAGATGATCTTGATTCTTAGATTGTGTTCATTTTTGCCCTTAGAAATGAAGACGCATATGTCACATACACATCTATCATATACCTAACATGCATATATGCATATAAATACATATACATATATGTATATATTAAATGTTTTGAATCAGCATTTATATTTCATGTTTAATATAAGATTTACCTAGTTCATTCTAAAGCCATTTATAACAAATTGCTTATACTTTATTCACTCTGTCTCACTTAATGAAAACCTTATTTTCCCTTTCCTGATTTCCTGAATGTTTAGGATTCACTTTGTTCTCTTCTTATTCATTCAAAATCACCTTCTTTTCTGAGGGTAAAGATATATGTTTATGAATCATTCAGCAGGTCAACCACATGTGGATTCTACATTGCTACAACCATATGTTATTTGTACCCTGCTTTCTGATTTTGTGATTGACAGCATGAGTTTAAGGGTGACTGTGTTTATTTTCTGCAGTTTAAGATTGATAGAAGATCAGCAAAGCATATTCACTGATACCTAATATTGCTCCCCTGATGACAGTAGGAATGAAAATTGACACATGAACTCTTTGAACTTCAGGAAAAGAAAAACTGTAGCAGATTGTGGGCTAATGCAAATAGTGACACAAATTAACTTTGAAAATATTGAGAATACAATAGGAAGAAAGAAATTTGAAAATGAGCCAATAATAATGTCAAGAAATTATAGACTCTTTTCAACAACTTTTCACTTTCTAAATTGTAAACATGAGCATTATTCTTTTTACAAGGCAGGTATTATATATTTTACTAATTTGCCTTCAAAAAGGAATTCAATTATATAATGCAAAATTAAATAAGGAATACATTATACCAAGGGCTCTGTGCTGACAAGCAGTTAGTAAATTGTTGCTATAAAACCAGAACAAAAACTACGAATATGTCACCATTGCTGAAGCCAATACTGTCATACAAGTTTAAGAAGAGAAAGTAATTCAAATTCTGATTTATTTTAACATCAGCTATTATGGCTCAAGTTTACATAGCAAAGAAATAATATAAATTAATAACATTAATATAAAACATTTATAACATTAGTATAAATTATAACAATTATATATTATATATTACATTGTATAATAATATAAATTGTAACATTAATATAAATTTATAACACTAATACATAAAAACAATGTTTTTTCCCATAGTTTTTAGTTAGTCAAGATTTTGAAATTGGTAGTTGAAGGTTCAATTCTTTTAATCAGGCTAGTCTCTTTTTAGTCTTCAAATAAGCCATGCTTTTGCATAGGTCCTTAATGTTCCTGATGCCTGGAACTCTACAAATACTTTCAGTGGAATTTCTATCTATATTTTGGCTCTCAGTGTAGATATGACTTCCTGTAAAAAAAGACCCTCAGTAGGAGTTACATATTTCCTTCAAACGTTCACACGGTTTTCATTTTCTCAGTCTGAGATTTTATCATGCATACTGCAGTTGCCTGCTTACTTGTCTTTATTCTTCATAAAATGTAAATTACATGAGGACAGAAACCAAATCTACTAGCAATGTCTAATAACAACTATATCAGCAATAAATAGTTGTAGTATCAAACAAATGAGTTAAATAGCACATCCTAAACAAAAATTATGAGTATGTCTGTATCCACATGCAACTGTCTTTTTCGTTGTTTTGAGACAGTGTCACTCTGTCACCCAGGCTGTAGTGCAGTGGCAGGATCTCAGCTCACTGCAGCCTCTATCTCCCAGGTTCAAGCAATTCTCCTGCCTCAGCCTCCTGAGTACCTGGGATTACAGGTGCCTGCAACCTGGCTAATTTTTGCATTTTTAGTAAAGATGGGGTTTCACCATGTTGGCCAGGCTGGTCTTGAACTCCTGACATCAAGTGATCTGCCCACTTCAGCCTCCCAAATTGCTGGGAGTATAGGCATGAGCTACCATGCCCAGCTTACAAATATCACTTTTTATAGGAAAAAATAGTATTGTCTTATTAAATTTCTTACCTCCAATGCCTACCTAACACAAGGCCAATAATACAATATACATATTTTATACATATTTTATTAAATAATGGCATGTTCACACAGACATTAAAGAGGCACATCTGAATGAAGAAAAAATCCTCAAATGTACAAACTCCAAAACTTATTTTTACCAAAGGGGAAAAAAAAATAATTCCTTCTTATGTAACACAGCATTGTTTACTAATTAGCAGACTTAGCAAAGACTTTTTATCTATAATAAGCCCTGATATCATAAGCTAATGTAAGACCTCTTTTCTGCCTCACATACCAGTTATTACCTAAAGTGGATCTTTCATATTCCCCTCAAATAGGCAAAATGTTTCTCTGGGGTGAAAAAAAGATACAATTTATATTAGAGGTGAAAACAGGCATATGCTTAGAGTACAGAATTTAAAATTAAAATATTATGAGCCTGGGAAACATAGAAAAACCTCATCTCTATAAAACATTTTAAAAAAAATTAGCAGAGCATGGTGGAACATGCCAGGTACTAGCTACTAAGAAGACAGAGGGGAGAGGATCCTTTGAGCCCATGAGGTCGAGGCTGCAGGGAGCTGAGATTGTGCCATCCTGGGCAACAGAGTGAGACTCTGTCTTAAAAAATTAAAAACAAAATAAAAGATATATATTTTTTCTTCTTCAGACATCAATGTGGGTGGCATTTACTGCTTGCCATGTGTGGAATTGAGTTTCACACACTAAGCTGTGTGTGAAAACTCATATTTCAGGGTGACAAAAACATAGGCTGGAAAATCAGAAAAACCTAGGGTGGCTGATTCCTGGCTCAGCTACAGACTAAGGGTAGAATGTTGGGAAAATCACTTAAGCACTTTAAGTATCAATGCCTTCAGTAAGATGAAGAAATTAGATGAAGAAAATACTACCTAATTTATGGAACTTGAAAAGATTAAATGTGCAATCCTGTCAGATTCTCTTTTCTTTGGTTCCTCACAAACTAGCTCTATAGTGTTCCCCTGAAAGGCTGGAGGTCTACTATACCAAAACTGTCATTTTCTCAGGTGCTCTGATTTCCCGACTGCTTCATAGTTACCAATGATGACGTCTGTGATGCTTGGCGGTAAACATCAATAACTGAATTGTTCTTTTCCTAGTCCAGGTACCATTCATAGGTAATTTTGATTAAAGCAAACTCATTTTCAAGTCTGCAAGAATGTTTAACATGTTTTCATGGCTCTGGTTTAAAATTCAAATCATATAATCAAAGGATGGAGAAATTACCAATTTTTCTCTAGTCAAGACTCTTTATTTAATTTTTTTCTTATCTGATTTGTGATACTAACTAAACTCATTTCCCTGGGTTTTCTAACATTCATAGTCTCTTGACACTCAGCACATATTTCTCTCTCAAAAAAGTCACAACTCTGCAATTCTTCTTTTTAGAGGTATTGCTTATCCTATGGGCTTTAAAAGGGGTTTTATTTGAAATACTAAACTGAGCACTAATGTCTTTGTTCTTGCCTATATTTCTTTATGCCAACGCAAATGCGGCACTTTCAAAGCTGTTTAAGTATTGCCAAAAAGTCAAAGGTTGCCAAAAATCTCTGAAAGATGAATTATCAACAAGTATTATTTGCCACAAAGATTTGTACAAAATACCAAACCAGGGAATTTTAAAAAGACCTTTTTATCAAATTTGACAACAAATCAACAAATGGTGCTATACTCCATTACCTTTCCAAACTTCTGGATTTCTTCTAAGCTCACAATATAGTTTACCACTAGCAATAATATTCATATTAAACATTTCACATTTATAAAAACACCTGGCATATACTAAGTCTTCAGTAAATGGTGGCTAATATTTTAACCAAGTATGACAGCTTCTAATAGAAAAAGCTGCAGATTTTTTTCTTCATTTGTATTGGGACCATTAGTATCTCGTATAATTTTGTAAAGAGACTCTGGTTAAATTATGCTTGAGTAAGGCACAATAATATTTACTACCAGCTGCATTAATCTTTCTTTTTAAATATCAGGCTATGTATCCTAATATGAGTTATTTTACAGTTGACATCATCTTCTATTTGGTTTATCTGTAAAAATTGTAGCAAATTTATAAATTTATTTTGAATGTTCCTCTATGACTTTCATGTTTTAGCTTTATATCTTCATATTTGTATTTGCCGATTTATAATTTTCATGGGATTATGCCCATGGGCAGAGATTAAGTATTAACTAAGAAGCTCTTGGCTGGGTGCAGTGGCTCATGCTTGTAATACTAGCACTTTGGGAGGCCCAGGCGGGCAGATCACCTGAGGTCAAGAGTTTGAGAACAGCCTGACCAACATGGAGAAACCCCATCTCTACTAAAAAAAATACAAAATTAACTGGGCGTGGTGGTGCATGCCCGTAATCCCAGCTACTCAGGAGGCTGAGGCAGGAGAATTGCTTGAACCCAAGAGACGGAGGTTGCCATGAGCCAAGATCACACCATTGCACTCCAGCCCGGGCAACAAGAGTGAGACTCCATCTCAAAAAAAAAAAAAAAAAAAAAAAAAGAAGAAGCAGCAGCTCTTAAATCTCTTAAACCATTAATTTGAATTCATTTCTGGACAGTTATTAAAACATCATTTTAAGACCATTTGATTAATACTTTTTATTTTGTAGTGTTTAAGTTAACAATGAAAACACATTTATAATAAAATATTAAGCATTTGTGACTAATCAGAACAAGTTATCTGAAATAATAGTAAGGTAACACAAAATTAATAATTATCATACTCTCTGTAGACATGGAACTTTCTGCACTATAAAGACCATTGTGGGGAAAAAAATCAGCAAAATATATTTCCATTCTGTTTCACAGGTGTGTTGGAGGAACATTTTGGGCAGTTTCCAAGTTTTCAAACCTGGTTTTAGGGATCATGTAATGCCCTTCACTGTGTCCTGTTACCTATAAGTAATAAAATTAAATTTCTATGGCTATTGTTTACAAATGGCTAAGACAACCTCATGTTCTTTCCCTTTGTTAAAGCAATTTCGATCCTTACAAGCTTTCTTTTTATTTTACATTGTTATTATGTCTAAGGAACATCTCTCTTTTAAAACATTTTTTTTTAAGGAACATTTGAAGGTGCTTGGCTGGTGGTAGGTATCTAAGAATTCAGAGAAATTTGAAATAAGAGTTTATGCTTACTCCTGACATGGTTCAATTAGGTAGGAAAACAGTTATAAGATTTACAAGGATCTCAGTACTAGATACAGTGGAGTGAGAGTGGCTAAGCTCAGCAGGCTACCTGCATTTTCACAAGAGCTTTTCATCTGTGCCTCTTTTTCTGCCAGAGCAAACAAGCAGAATTTGATAACCAGTTGCCCTGGACACTGTTGGAGCAAGAGACCTTGAGTCATTGTTGTTGCTATATTTTTGTCTTTCCCCTAAGTTTTAGCTTCCCTTGGGGGTTTTGGGGCAGGAGTGTTAAAGACTGAAAGAGTGGTTGCATTACTGACTGTGAGAGCTTCCGGTACAGCTGTATTAGTTCTAGCTAGTAAACTCAGTGTTTATACTAGAAATCTATGCCAGCCATATTTCCTAAACACTGGAAAGTAGATTTTGCTTAGCTGTTCTATTATTTCTAATGCATAGAAACTATCTGTATTATCATTTTATCACAATTTTATAATTTTAATAAACACCGTCATTTGATAATATATGACAAAAACACCATTTATTAAAACAAATGTGCCTTGGCAGACAGCTTTAGATAAACACATGGCTACAAGCAGAGGGGAGGAGTGGTCACACAGAGGAAGAGCTGGCATCTGCCAGCAAAAAGTAAAAAAAAAAAAATGTCCACTACATTTTTTTCCATAAAAAAAAATGTGTAGTCTATTAAATTCCAAGCACTATATATCAAATCCTATAGAAAAAAATTGTGTATGTGTGCACTTACTTCCTTTAAAATAATTGAGTGTCATGAGGTGAAAGGCATACGAAAGATCACTGAGCTATTGTCCTGTATCTCAACGTTTTAAAAAATCCAAAAAGCTCAATCTAATTATACAAAGCCATATTTAGGAATATTACAGTTTTTTACTAAAGCCATCGTGTCTTTTGAAGCAACACTAATGGAACTGGGGGCCATTATCTTAAGAGAAATAATTCAGAAACAGAAAGTCAAGTACTACATTTTCTCACTTAAAAGTAGGAGCTAAATAATGGGCACATATGGACATGCAGAGTGGAATACAGAGACTGCAGAAAAATTTAATAAATTATTAATTTATTAATAACAATTAATAAGATGTTCTAATAGATTTCCTCTGCTTCAGATTTATTTTAGCTCTGATATATTAAAATTGAATCTATATTACAGAAATTAAAACAAACTTATCATATTGGTAACATATTATACAAACTGCAAAGGACATCATCTTGTTCCTTTTTATGTCTGCATAGTATTCTATGGTACATATATACCACATTTTCTTTATCCAGTTTATCACTGATGGGCATTTAGGTTGATTCCATTAATATGGTTCTGCCCAATTCTCAACCCAGATGTCTCTTACAAGATGGTACATAAATAAATAAATAGCTTTTGTCATTGACTTATTTTCTGAGAAGATCCTAAAGCTCTTTCTCAGGTTAATACATGTGACACTAGACCCCCTAGTTTGATCAATTCATAATTTAAGTTTAGATGGTTCCTGGATGGTGGACATCTCCATTGCCTTAATGCTTCCCATAACAAGAAGTCCATGTCATACAGCCCAGCCTTCCCATGTGCTCCATCATCTCTGGATCCATCCCTTCTGAGGTCCTGTTACCATTTCACAGTGACACTGTGCTGCTGAACTCAGGTCCTGCTGTAAGGAATTAACTAACATACGCTTCTCAGTTTCAGAATGTTTCCATTTTCCTCCACTTCACCTCAAAGTAAGGTACTTGGCAAATAGATGTGATGCTGAGTGTCTTTCCTCTGTACCCTCTGTCTTTTGTAATGAAGTTCTGAAGGTCTGGATCTCTTGTAAATTTCCTTCAAAGAACCTGTATGAATTTAATCTTGGTTTCTTTTTCCTATTATTTGACACAGCGGGCTAAAAATGCTGAAATATGTTGGTTTTTTATTTAAGATCTACCCTTGTTTTGTTAACAACATACACAGTTTATCATTAGCAAAAAAGTTTTTAAATAGTTGGTTTGATTTGTAAATATTTCAGTTCACAGAAATCTAACTGAAGAGAGGTAGTCTTATAACAGAATTTTCAAGGGGAGAGTAAACCAAGCCTATTAACCTGAGACTTCAATCTTACTGAGAGATGACAGTAATACTTTGACCTCACTTACAGCAGACAATATTAATAGTATGTACTGCACATTATTGAACATGAGCAAAGTTAAAAGAAATCTAATAAATTATCTTACTTCCTTTCTCATTAAATTTCAAATTGGCCAATTTCCACATGAATAACATTTGTGCTAGATGAAAGGAAATACTGTTCATTATTTATAGTAAGTGTCTGACATCACAGATCAAATAATTAAATCATGAAATTGCCAATGCTGACCTGACATTTAGTAATAATAGAGAACAAAGAAAACTGATATTTAAAAAAATAGCTGTTTCCTGAAGTACTTACATGAAAAATTCTTACAACAATGAATTATGAAATAGAACTGAGTTATTTTTAAGGCTAAAAAATGTGTGCATAGAATGATAGAAATAATATTTAGAGCACTCACACAGCAGCTTAAAATAAGTAGAAATATAGTACAATAAAAAAACCCCTCAAATCCTATATATTTACAACATCAATAAACTGAATATATCACAATTATAAGATGTCATGTTAAGGTAGATAAAAGATCTAGAAGTTTTATCCTTTGCAAACAAAAAAAGTTAGAAAAAAAAAAAGCCATTTTAAAACATGTGTTGCCACTGCCACAGAAGAGTTACATTCATTTTAAGTATCCCCTGAAATGGGTAGACAAAATATTAAATTTTATGCTTGACAACTTACAGAGTTCATGAACCTGATTAAAATCTATCCAGATCAATTTCAACGTGCAGGAAGTTACGTAAAGTAAGGCACTTGGCAAATAGGTGTGATTCTGAGTGTCTCAACTTTTAGAAAGAATGTAGGACATCAAGCCTTAAAAGTAGTCAAAATCAGATGTTTCTTAGAAGAACAAATATGAACATGTTTTAAGAAAATTAAAACAATGTATTCTTTTACATTTATCGTCCCTAGCTTTATCTTGGCACTCCCCTCTGCAGTCCCTCCCTAGTCCCACTACACATTAAAAATACTTGTGTAATTACAGGAAACATTTTTACCAATTTTTCATTATTTCCATTCAACTTGCATATTCATAGAGCATACATTTTCTTGTCCTGCTATATATTAGCTTTCAATATCTTTGTAAATTTGTTCTTAAAAAGAACTAATTTTAAGCAAAACATTTATTTTAGACTGTACCTCTAAATGCCAGTGCATTCACATTCGGTTTATTTTATGTCAACTTCATGCTTGACATAATATTCAGGATATGGTAGATAGAATTCTACGATGACACCAGACGATCCCAACCTCCTGGCATTCATAGCCTTGTGGAATTCCCCTCTTCTGAGTAACTTGTTACTCAGATTGTCCCTAACCAAGAGACAATCACAACACTGAGAAGAAATACTTTCATGATTAGGTTACTATGTGGTTTCTGTCTTGCTAGCAGATTCTTTCTGTAGGTAGCTGTGATGAAGTAAGATATTATGTGGAAAGGCCCATGAGTTAAGGAACTCAGAGAAAACTCCAGCCAACATAGAGTAAGGAACAGGGGGCCTCAGTTCAACAGCCTGGCCCACAGAAACTGAACCCTGTCAACAACTCCTGAGAACTGTATGTAGATCCTCCCCAAGTTGGGCCTTCAGATAAGACCCAGCCCTGGTTGATACTTGGATTGCAGCTCTGTGAATGGTCCTGAATTACAGGATCTGCTAAGCCATGTCCAGACTCCTGACCAACCATGAAAAAAATAAATATGAATAGTTTTAAGTTGCTAAATTTGTGATAATTTGTCAGGCAGTAATTGATAATGAATACACAGAATAATATACAAATAAAATAAATCAAAAAAGAAAAATTTCAAATGTCAGGAATTGTCAATATTAAGAGTTTACCTGCACCGTAAAGTGATTTATATTTTCTGAGATATTCCCTGTATTACTTTGAGTGGACCTAGCATTAAAAATAACAAAGTACCATCATCCACTCTGTTGCTTATATCATGATTCTTTTATTCTTAGCCCCAGCGTCCATTTAATCACTAAGCCCAAATGATTCACACACAAAAATTTATCACATCCAGTCACTTCTATCCTTCTTCACAGTTTTCACCATCACCTGGCCTCTGAAACTCTACATCCAGCCCTCTCTACTCACTTGGCAGGCCCTCCTTCCCCTTCCGATCCATCTTGTTAAGATAATCCAGAGTGAATTTTCAGAATCCATGTCTGATCATGTTTCTCTTTTTTATGTCTTTTGTAGAATAAAGTAGCAAATCTTTAATGGAGTGCACCTGCATAAACATGATCTGGCACCTACCGGCCTCTCCAGGTTTCATATGATAAATTGCCCTCTATACTGTAGATACACTGACATTTTGTTTTCACATCCTCACATGGGCCATATTCTGTTCCTCCACATGCTGCTTCCTCTGTCTGGAGTGTTCTTTTCATCCATACCAGTACCCATACAAGATCTCCCTTAATTAGCCTATTCATCTAAAAAACTAATCTCAGCTTACAATAACTTCTTCAAGGGAAACATTTTTCCGATCCCTAGTTTAGGTTAAATTTCCCTTTTACATATTTTGATGGTACCCTATACTTCATAGCACTTTTTTGGTTATCATGACTGGGCAGTGAGGGAAGAAGACAATGCTGCTGGTATTTGGCAGGTAAAGACCAAGGATGCTGCCATGCATCCTATACTTCACAGGATACCCCCCAAAAAGAAGCATCTAGCCCAAGATGGCAATACAGCCAATAATGAGAAATTCTGCTCTACATGTTAATGCTTATAGGATTAATAATTTAGATAACTAATGAATACACTGAGTTTTATTAGGAAGAAATGCAAGATAAGAGAACGTGAATAAACAAAAGCTTTATTTCTACTAGAATATTATTTTCCTTCACAGTTCTTTAATAGAGATGAATTTATTCATTCACTCATTTATTACATATTTATTGACTCTTAGACATTATGCTTGGTAGTCTTAGGTATTCTGTGGTAAATCTGGATCCTGTATTCAAGGATCTTTCATACCAGAGGAAGAAAAAAGATGATAAACTAATGAACAAATAATTGCATTGTGATAAGTGTTAGCAAAGAATTAAACAGAGTAATATAACAGAAACTGGCATTGGAGAGAAAAGTTGGCAGCACATTAGCAAGGATATAGAAGTTGCCAGACATGCAAAGAACTGGAGAAAGAATATTCCAGGTGTAGAAACAGTGGATGCAAACACCACTAGACAGGAAAGACCCTTGTGTAATCAGAAAACTGAAAGGATTCCTGTAGGATTGGATCATGCACATTTGAAATTAATTCAAACTGTGATGGAAATTTATGGTTAAGATATCCATGAGTAATTCAATAAGTTGTAATAGACCAAGGTCTGTTGACTATGGCTCATGGGCCAAATATGATCCACTGCTTGTTTTTATAAATAAAGTTTTATTTGAACACAAAAACTCCCATTTATTTACATTTTATCTCTGGCTGTTTTCATGCTTAAAAGCAGAGTTGCAATGAGGGGCATATAGTCTGCAAATCCTAGATAGGAAACACACTGCTGGGTCTTTTACAAAGTTTGCTGACTCTATTATAAATATTTATTTTATTCAATGATGCATCATAAACACCAAAAAGATGTCTGGCACTTTATAAGTGTTTAATAAATATGGATTGAAGGAATGAATGTCAAATGGACAGTTAGGCTTATAAATTTGGAGATCAAAGGATACATCTTAAATTTAGATACACATTTTGAGAGCAATAATTTAGTCATCATTTGAAGTCATAGGATTATATAAAATTGCATTAAAACACCATTGTAATGAAAGGAAAGAGAGAAATGGGAATAGTAAAAGAAGTAAAGGGAAGAAGATCCAGAATGAAATCTCAGAAGTGTGTTAAAATGTAGACAGCTGGTAACAAAACACAGAATTAAGGAGAAGCCTGTAAGAGAAAGAACGAACATTATACTGAAATGGGATTGAAGAACGAAAGGAGGATAATTTGTGGCAATTTGAAAAACAGAATTTCTAGTTAAGGTAGTAATGATGAGAACCAGATTCATGTTCTGAAAAAAGGAGTAAGTAGTTAGTAACAGTACAGACAATGCCCGTATTTTTTGCTCTGCCACTGGCAGAGGAACGTAATGGTATTTGAGAGGATGATGTGAGGACAAAGAAAGGTTTTGTTTTAGGTGACTGGTCTTTCAGCTAGGAGACACTTTAAGCCGAGAGTTTCTTTAAGCTGGGAGATTTTAGTAACAGGAATTCTAGAGATGAAAAAAATTGTAGCTGAGTTAGGAAATAACTGAAGAACTTGAAAAGTTGAGAAGAAGGTGAAT
Source organism: Sapajus apella (assembly GCF_009761245.1). Classification (NCBI taxonomy): domain Eukaryota; kingdom Metazoa; phylum Chordata; class Mammalia; order Primates; family Cebidae; genus Sapajus; species Sapajus apella. The sequence goes on from NW_022436942.1 coordinate 43,432,812, forward strand.
CAAAAAAGAAATAAGGGATATGTTGTTTTGCAAAAGGGACATCAATTGGGTTATAACAGATATTATGATGAAGAAGATAGAAGCAGAAAAATGATTTTAAGATTTGCCAATGGGATTATCGTATCTTCAGTTACAAAAAACAGAAAATACGATTCAATGTGTGTGAGTTAGTTTTATGTGTCAACTTGACTGAAACAGAGCATTCCCAAGTATCTGGCTAAACATTATTTCTGGGCATCTCTAAAAGTATGTTTCTGGATGAGATTAGGATTAAATGAGAATAGCATTTGAATCCAGTGGCATCTATAAAGTAGATTGCTTTCCTGGGGTAGGCATCACCTCAACCACTGAGGCAGGAGAAGGAACTCATACATTTTCTTCCTGTCTGTCTGCCTGAGCTGGAACATGGACCTTCTTCTGCCCTAAGACTAGATTTTACACCATCGTTCTCCCCTGGTTCTCAGTCCTCTGGACTCAGAAACGAATTATACCATCTGCATTCCTGGGTCTCCAAATTGTATATGGCAGATGATGGGAATGCCATAATTCTGTATGCCAATTATCATTACACCCAAAAACAATATATCCTATTGGTTCTGTTTCTTTGAAGAACCCCAACTAAGACAGTATGTTTAAGTAAAAGAGTAAGATTTGTTATCTTACCTAAGTTGAAAGTCCAGGAGAAGAACTAGTTTCAGGAGTCTTTGAACTGGTTACTCAAATGTTGTAATTATACCCTGTTGCTTCCTGTTAACTACGCCTCCAGTCTGTGCATTAATTCTCTGTGAATTGCATTAATGGCAGCAGCTTCAAATCACATCTTTGTACCAACATATACGAAAGAAGGTGCAAGCTTCCCTTTCTCAGTACTATAAGAAAGATCTCCTTTCATTTTTTATTGGAACATCTTTATTTCAAGGTAGAGTATAAACTAGTTGATTTAAGTCAATTACATTTTTCCCCTAGAATTAAATTCTGATCAACCTCACCCACCTATATTGCTAAGTGTTGAGGTGGTAATTAGGAAATCCAGTGAAACTCTGGAGTACAGTAATGAAAAGAATGGTGAATAATTGCTGATGAGTTAAAACAATATAAAGTATAATCCTAGCACTTTGTGAGGCTGAGACATGTGGATCATTTGAGGTCAGGAGTTCGAGGCCAGCCTGGCTAACATGGTGAAACTCCGTCTCTACTAAAAATACAAAAAAATAGCCAGATGTGGTGGCACACTCCTGTAATTCCAGCTACTGAAGAGGCTGAGGTAGGAGAATTGCTTGAACCCTGGACGAGGTGGAGGTTACAGTGAGCCAACATCGCACCAGCCAACACTGCACTCCAGCCTGGATGACAGAGTGAGACTTTGTCTCAAAAAAATAAAAATAAAGTTAACTTTATAAGAGTGATGTGAATTTTGTAAAAAATCACTTAAGCCAGGCACAGTGGCTCACACCTGTAATCCCAGCACTTTGGGAGGCTGAGGTGAGTGTTAAAAACATTAGGCTGGGCAAAGCGGCTCATGCCTGTAATCCCAGCACTTTGGGAAGCTGAGGTGAGCAGATCACTTGAGGCTGGGACTTTAAGAACGGGCTAGCCAATATGGTGAAACCAGGTCTCTACTAAAAAATTAAAAGCCAGGTGTGGTCACAGCTACTTGGGAGGCTGAGGCATGAGAATTGCTTGAACCCAGGAGGCAGAGGTTGCAGTGAGCCGAGATTGCATCACTGCAGTCCAGCCTAGGTGATACAGCAAGGACTCCATCGTAAAAAAAAAAAAAAAAAAAATTAATAAATCTTACTTTGTGTGCACATTCTGAAATTTTGCAAATTCATCAGTTTTAAAATATAGAATTTTAATAATTTCAAATCTCAAAGAGGAAGTGAACTGTAATCTATATGTACTATATTTTGACACTGTGTAATCACTTTAACTGAGGCTAGAAGTTACAGCGTCTTCATTTCTGTTGTTTGTATGATTAGCACTTCTGTGAAGGATTTGTTTATTCTTGGGCTATTACTTCTATATTATTACGTAACTTAAAATGTTGTCTTATAACAATGTCATACAAAGGCCAGGTGGGTGGTGGCTCATGCCTGTAATCCCGGCATTTTGAGAGGCCAAGGTGGGTGGATCACTAGAGGTCAGGGGTTCAAGACCAGCCTGACCAATGTGGTGAAACCCCATCTCTACTAAAAATGCAAAAATTAGACAGGCATGGTGGCCTGTGCCTGTAATCCCAGCTATTCAGGAGGCCGAGGCAGGAGCCGAGATGGTGCCACTGCACTCTAGCCTGGTAACAGAGGGAGATTCTGTCTAAAAAGAAAAGAAAAACTCACATGAATCCTCATTAATTTTTAAGACTGGTACTAAAAATGTGCTTAATCTGCAATATCATTAGGGAGAAAGTTAAAGGTGATCAAAGCTATTGAAAATTGACAAAGGCATCATTATACATCATGCAGTTAATTTAGAGAAGAGCAAATGCAGATTATAAGAAATAATGCTGCACAAATAAAAATCAACATTAAAGGGGGAAATCATAATGCTTCTAAATTTATTTGCTCCTGGAATGAACATATGCACATGCACACACACATACATACTCATTCTTTGCATCCAAATAGAAAATTAAGTGCTGAATTGAATTATGCAGTCTTTGAGTTACAAAATGTCATCAGCATTTTGCGTCCATTATATAAAATGTGACCACATTTTGTGCCCACTACAGAACGTAAAAATTGTTCCCCTTTTTAAAAATTCAGTTTTCTAAATGAAATATGATCATGAAGTAAGAATGAAAACATGAAATAATTATAAGGTAGTTTCAACAGAGGTCATTTAGTACTATAGCAAATACAAGTCATAGGCCACAAACTCACTTTTTATAAAAATTTGCATCTCTTTATGTTCTATTATACAATTTAATTCATTACTAAAAATCCCCTTCCCTGAGCTAATGAGAATTTAAACTTGGACCTCCCAGGCATTTATTTTCTTTTGGTGGAGAAATAGTTTCAAATATAGGAAGTAAAGTAATTTTATCCAGTTACAAATACCCTATGAAAATATAGTTTTAAATAATTCTTGAATATTCACCTGGAGTTTTTGATAATGGAGCAGGTGCAAATGTGATGAATATATGGGTGAATTCAGGGGAGAAGTTTTATCAGTTGGGCACAGTAGAAACAGAGTATGTCAAGGAAGTTAAGGATATTGCCAAGGATTATTGGCAATTATATAATTGCAATTATTATATGGGCTTTATTAGGTTCAATTATGTATTGATAGCTGTGTTATGATATTGACATTGTTTACATGGTAAGCAGTTAAATATTTTAGTGGTACAATATAGTGAAAGAAAAATGAGCTTCAGTCTCCAACAGAACAGAATATTTATACTTTTAAAAAATAGCATTAAAGTCTTCAGAGTCAATGTATGAAGCTAACAGCATGTAAATTCATAGCTCAAATAAGATTGGCTCATACTAGAGACTGAATCTTGTTTTCTGTTTTTAGGGTTAATATCTTTCTGTTTTTAACATATATACATGTGTATATTCAGCATCAATTTATATATTTATGTAAACATATACATGCAGCTATAGATATATGTATACATATTAGCTGCATAATGTAAAATATGGAATGCAGTTATGAATATGTAGTCATGCATCACTCAACAAGAAGGATAAGTTATGCAAATTCTTAAGTGATTTCTTCATTGTATGAACGTCATAGAGAGTACCTACACCAACCTATATGGTATAGTCTACTACATATCTATGCTACATGGCATTGCTTATTGTTGCTAAGCTACAAACCCATAGAGCATATTACTGTACTGAATACTGTTGGCAACTACAACACAATTGTAAGTATTTGTGTGCTAAACACAGAAAAGATAATGTACTGTGCTATGAAGTTAGAACAACTATGATGGCACTAGGTGATAGTAACTTTTAGCTTTATTATAACATTATACCACTTTTGTACATGCTGCCTATCATTGACTGAAACATTCTTATATAGTACATGACTGTAATTATGGAATAACAAAAAGAGGTATTTTGACAGTGTTTAAGAAGAAAATGAATTCAATATAAGAAAACAAATGATCTTTGGGAATTTATCTCAACATCATAACTACATGATTCCTCCTCAAATCTCCTGGAAACTTGGTAAAATCTAGATTACAGTGCAATCTGCTCAATGTCCCTAGTGTGGAAATATGAACACACACATACACACACATACACAACTTGAGCAAGAGGTAGTTTTTTAAAAATCATACTATTGGAGTCATTTGTTTCTAATTCTAAAGAAATCATCTAAATTCTGCTAGAGAGGAAAAAAAGATAAACAGATTTTACTCCTGGTGCTTTATTTAACACTAAGGAAATATTGAATGATACAAGGACTCTTGAAATACATTGATGGATGCAGCAAATATTGAATATCCAAATTCTGGAGTCAGTATTTACCTTAAGCAACAATGTATCATAATACTTCTTCAAACAAGAAACCAACATAACATACATCTATTACCTCATGTATCAGTATGTATATGTTGTAGGTTATATAGCCATTAAAATTTTTGGAAAGTTATCCTAGCAGTTTCCACATGGAAATTTCTCTATGTAATACTTTAATTTGTTTTATGTTTAAAAAGATTATCAAACAAGTTCTGATTTTTAGCTGTTCAGAGTTTACTTGTATAATCTACTAGTAATTAATATATCCTAATGATTGATTTTCAGTTTCCCCTTTAGACATGTTATGAACTTTATATGAATCTACACCCTTACGATTTCACAGAAGTACAGTTTCTACAAAAATGCTGAGAGATTTAGGCATTAAAATTACTTTCTATACAGAAAGTGACTATAACGCAGATCCACAGGTGCAAATGAAACAGGATGAATACATTAGAGGAAAAATCAGAAATTCTATGGTAAATTGTATTTTTTTTCCTAGAGCTATTATAACAAATTACCAGAAAGTTTTAACAAAAATGTATTAACAAGATAAATTAAAATAACAAAAATTTATTCTCTCATGGTTCTGGAAGCTAGAAGTCTGAAATTAAGGTTGATTCTCTTGAAGGTGCCAAGGAAGAATCCACTCCATCTTCCTAGTTTTTAGTAGTGGCACACAATCCCTGGGAATCCTTGGCATGTAGATGCAAGACTGTAGTCTCTGTCTCTGCTATCACACTGCATGCTTGCTGTGTGTGTCTGTCTCTGTGGTTCTTCAACTTTTACAAAAACACTAGACATATTAAATATAGGGCCCTCCTTAATATATGTGATCTCTTAAGTAAATTATATGACCTCATTGCAAAGACCTTATTTCCAAATAATGTCACATTCACAAGTTACAGGAGCACTATTCAAAGTAAAATGATATATAATTAGGCTTATTAGGTGAAAGGTCCCTATGCACTCATTACAAAACTAGCTATATTTGTCTGTCCATATTAAATTTAAATAATTTGTCTAAGCACTTCTTGTTTATGCAAATATGATAGACATGATAACTGGAGAAATACATTCAAAATTAAAAAACTAAAAATACTGCACATAATATGTATTAATTATCTTTAAATTTATAGCTGAACTAGCAATAAAGAGAAGAAAATACCTAGATAACAATATTATAAGAAAACATGACTCTGGAGGAGCCATCAAAAACTAAAGCCAACAGCTATCTGCAAGACTTCTGCCATTCCTCGTCTACAGTTCTCTATTTTAAAAGACCACATAAGTGTGTGATGGAGAGCAAAGTGTACAGCCTGTGCAAAAAAGAGAATTTGGATGGATGCCTTCATAAAATACCTTGACCCAAAAGGCGATGCTATAAAGATTGACTGTCTCAGCCTTGGTTCTGGATAGGTACAGGGGAAAAATACCGTCCCCTAAGAATTTCTAATTACAAATCAGAATCAAATTTAAAGTAGTTCCAGATTGGTAGTGTCCCAGATGCCTGGCAGAAGGAAATATAACTTCTCACTGAAAGAAATCGCCTTCAGCCCAGAGCTCAAAGTCTTATCATAGGTAAATTCCTATAGAAATTGAGCCCAAAGTAAAAGTCATAAAATAAACAATGAAACAAGCCAGCAGGAGCAGTAGAAATAATAACAAACAGAAACACATCCATAAAAACTACAGTTTTCAGTATTATATAAGCTAGAATATGAAATAAGAAGTTAATATATTTAAAATTAAAAGAAAGGATTAAAATATAACAAAGAAACAAAAGACTTGAAAACCAAAAAATGAAAACAAACAAAAAAAAGACCCTGGGGAGTTAAAAAAAACAACAATAAATAGATCTTCAAGAAATGAAAAAAAAAGTGACAGTTAAAACGAAAAAATTGTTTATGTACTAAATATTGAACACAGCTGAAGTAAGAATTTGTGAACTAGAAAATGTATTTGAAGATTTTTCCCATAATGCCAAAAGATTAAGACATGAGAAAGATAGAATGAAGAGTTTCAGAGAAAGAAAATAAAGTAGGGATGAGAGACAATTCAAAGATCTACTGGATGAGGTTTCCAGTACTGACCAAAAATACACATCATCAGATTTAGGGAAGCAAAAAAAGGCCTTTCTATGATCAATAGGAAGAAATTAATTTGCATCAAAGACATAATATGAATCTTCAGGTGAATGAAGATAAAGAGACTATCTCAAAAGAAGCCACATTAAAAAAAATGTACTGTATACAAAAATTAAATAAATTTTAATCAGATAGTTGATAATTTCAAGTGCCACAATGAAAATCAGAATATACTCAAATAAATGGAAAGAAATGACAAGGTCCAATCATGTATCTGTTATTTAATAATAAGACTCTATTAAAAGCATTTTTAGGCAAACTGAAAACTAAGATGATACAACCCAAAGAGTTTTTTTTTTTCACTTATACAGCAAAAATTAGTGAAAGGAAAAGTATAAGATACAAAAATAATGATGAGTAAATAAAATCTGAAATGTAGATAAATCTAAACAAATGTACTTTCTGGGATTATGCTAGATACAATTAAAATAATGAACAACCTTATAAATTAGGGGGAGTTCTCATTGAAATTAATGTCTTAAAAGATCCTTACACTGTTGAGGCAGAAGGTGAAAAATAATCAACAGAAAGCAATAAAGGAGATTGGGGAGATGGATTAAAAAAAATAGGACAATGAGAAAACACATAATAAAATAGTAGAAATGAATCCAAATTGTCTTGGTACCCTTATGCAAATAAAACCCTACCCTGGTTATGTTATTTTACAAAGACATGTCAAAATATAAGCATAAATAAATATTGAAAGCAAAATGTGGAAAAATATATAGCTACATTCAAATCAAAGAAAAGTTAGAGTAGGCATAGTATTTTGAAGTGACACTGTTTGCCTAGGGTAATGCCTGAGGTTTGCTGCCTCATGCCAAGGAAATCAAGGACTCAGACACACAAGAAATGAGGTGAAGAGTGGAGGTTTAATAGGCTAAAGAAACAAAAAGTTCTTTCCTGAAGAGACAGGCGCCCCAGAGAAAGTCAGTTCCATGGTAACATGAACAGTGTTTCCTAGGTGAGCTTGAGGAGGTGGTGTCTGATTTACAAAGGAAACGAAAGATTGTTTGAAACAGGTGTGCCATTTACATAGCTCAGGAAGAAGCTGGTTGCCTCACCCTAATCTTTTATTCTTTTTCTTTTCCTTTTTTTTTAAGATTCAGTCTCACTCTTGTCCACCAGGCTGGAGTGCAATGGCAGGATCTCGGCTCACTGCAACCTCCGCCTCCCGGGTTCAAGCTATTCTCCTGCCTCAGCCTCCTGAGTACCTGGGATTACAGGCATATGCCACCACGCCCAGCTGATTTTTGTATTTTTAATAGAGATGGGGTTTCACTACGTTGGCCAGCCTGGTATCTACCTCCCGACCTCAGCCTTCCAAAGTGCTGAGATTACAGGCCTGAGCCAACGCCCCCTGCCCGCCCTAATCTTTTATTATGCATATAAATTACTCACATGGCCAACAGCATGTTGTCCGCCTCTTTAATGTACACGCGGAGACAAGGAAGAGGGAAGATGGAGCCTCCATGTTGAACATATCTGGCTTCCCGGTAGCCCTTTTCTATTGGCTTAGCCACTGGCATTCACCCATGTAAGCTTCCAGCTTGCTTATCTATATTTGCAGCTCAATTTTTCAGGCTACTGTTTATTAGAAAAGAAATTATTTGAGGGCTGCTTTTTGTTCAAAGGGAAATCTTGCCAAGGACTCTGTTACCCTTACTATCTGCCTAAATATTTTCTTTTTAGGTCTCCTATTAATTTCAGACCAAAAGATTTTTGGCAATAAATGTTATTGGAGAAAAAGAGCTACACATTATATAAACATAAGACACATAATTTAAAAATCAATCACAAAAAGAAAACAATTAGAATAACTAGCTTAAGCCCAGAAACCTCTACTAGTTTTGTATAAGTTTAGAGGTTCTAAAGTTTCCTTGAGAATAGGTAGATACCTTGGTGGCTTAGTTCTCAGAAATAGCAGGCTTTTTTTCAGGTACCTAATGCCGTGTGCAAAGTGTTAGAAATTGTTTTCTTAGGGCATAGTTTGGACTTGAGTAGTGAGTTCCAGACTTCAGTGCATATGGCAAGATAAACATAACATGGCAATGCTGTTAATGTTAGGAGAATGGAGAGACTTCACTGAAAAGCTTTGGAATACGTTGCAAGCAAACTTCATGAAGAAAATGCATTAAGTCCAAGAGAAAAAGAATCACCTAAAAAGAGCACTGTAAACTAGATTATTGGATTAGGAATGGGGAGTGCAAACTAAACCATAGGGGAATATGTGGTTTTCTCTGCTGCACACTGAACCTTATCATATTTAATCCCAGATAATTATTACATCAAAATTTTGAGAAAACCTCATTTTAGAATTTTGATTACAAAATCATTATAAAGGTTTATTTTATGAAGTTATAGGTGAGTTGCAAAACAGACCTGTTTCTAGTGGACAGTCTTTGTGAAAAGTCTTTTTTATTAGTAGTAACTTCATTGTTAAAGTCTACATTTATAAAATCATCTAGCAATATTTCTTAGCTTACACTCAAGCTCTGCTGAAAATCATAGGAGAGTTATTTATATTTACATAAGGATTATGCCATCTGTTCTCATTTTTTTACGCTATCAACATTCAGGATTTTCTAAGCTTAAATTGCTCAGAGAAGTAATGTTGGTTTGCCTCTAACTTGTTTCCTACTGCATAAGTAAGGTGTGAAGTGAATAAGAGCTTTAAAACCTGCTGAGTATAAATATCCAAGAATGAGGCTAAACTTTTCCAAGTATAAACCCAAGGCTTGATTTTTTTTTCTTATATAATTTGATGTCATTTTTTTCATTTTAAAGAAAATATTGGAGCTTCTAAAAACAGTGTATGTTCTGGAGTCACAACTACACAGAAACGGAAATGTAAATGTTTTGCTCTGTCTGACTGGTAACCATATAAATGTAGTTAAAAAGACATATTGGGTCATTTCCTGTTCTTGTTAAGTAAGATCATTCCTTGTTTGTTTCTAATGGGACTAATTTGCATCATGTTATTTAACATTTTGGCTTCTTTTCTCTAAACAGGAAAAGAGTGCTAGATAAAGCTTTAGAATTCATTATAAAACTTTCACTGAAATGCCTTAGGCAGGCTATCAGTGTAAAGGGTATAGGTAATCTTAATAAACTTCTTTGAATCTTAAGAAACGTATTTCTCTACAGAGATTTTTCCGTTACTTTCTTCAGGGAGTACACAACTGCTATGCCCACGCATATCTGAAGCACTGCCCTTTTTCAAATTGAGTGCATATGTATTTATGTCTATATATACCCATTTTGATAGTAATAAATCAAAAGAAGCATTTCAAGAAATCGTCTGGTCTATCCTCCCATCTCCAGGCATAATTGCCTTGGAAAAAGCCCAGAAAGGGAATAATTTGAGTTTTCACTAATAATATCACAGAAAATTATTCCACACCTAAGCATAATAATTTTCTCTAGCATTCCAAACTTTTGAAAGAGTCCGTTTCTACCCATTTTAACTTAAACACTTTAGTCATTTTACAACCCATTAATTTTGGGGTTCTGCTCTCCTGATCACTCTTTTCAACTACATAAAACTAGCAAAATAATTTTGCCTTGTGCTCTTTCTTCCCCAAATCCTTCTGCTTCTTTTCACCAAATTTTAAAACCAATAAAACACTCTTCAGGATCTCATGCTTATTTTGTTATAATTTAGAGACATTTTCTAATGTGTTTAAAACATGTATGGGGAAAAAACGTGAAGACTGAGCCAAATAGGACTCTGAGTTGGAGAATTTTTAAATTGGCAAGCAAGTCAAGGAGGAAAGGAAGATCATAGCAGTTATTTTCCTTAGATTTCTTACAAAACACTGACAGAATGTCTCACTATTATGGGTCTATTATAGTTCCAGAGTTTGTGTGTGTGTGTGTGTGTGTGTGTGTGTGTGTGTGTGTGTGTGTGTGAAAGAAAGAGAGAGAGAGAGAGAGAGAGAGAGAGAGAGACTCTATTTTACTTTCTTAAGTACTGAGAATGGGCCCAGATTTCTTGTAACATATATCTATTGAGGTAGATACATAGATAGGTAGACATATCTTTTGATTCGAATCTATCAGATGTGTTGCATATTACCGATATTTCATCTGTTTACAATTAAAAATCCAGTAATAAAGCATAAAAATGAACTATGGTAATTATTATAAATTGAAATAATGAAAATTGGATAATGTAAATTACATTTGTTTTTAGATTTTTAATTTACTTTTTCAAAAGCAAACGTCTTCTCCTGAAATATATCTTTGGTATTTTTCTTAAACTGTTAGCCTTATACTTACTACATATACCCTTTCTCTCTGATTTACATTTCTCAATTTTCACTCTGTTAACACTCATTTATCAAACTTAGAACCCACCAATTTAATAGAGTACAATAAAACATAAAAAACAAAATTGTTTGCTATAGGGAAAGCACTGTGTTGAGAACCATTTGAATTGAAAACACACAAGCAACCACTGTATTAAGGAAATTCTCTGGAGAGGCTCCATGGCTCACGTTTGTAACCTCAGCAATTTGGGAGGTTGAGAGGGGTGGATCACTTGAGGTCAGGAGTTTGAGACCACCTGTCCAACATGGTGAAACCCCGTCTTTACCCAAAATACAAAAATTAGCCAGGCCTGGTGGCGCATACCTGTAATCCCAGTTATTCAGGAGGCTGAGACAGGAGAATCTCTTGAAACTCAGGAGGCAGAGGGTGCAGTGAGCCAAGATCCCACCACTGTGCTCCAGCCTGGGTGACAGAGTAAGACTTCAGTGTCAAAAAAAAGAACTTCTCTGTTTGAACAATGTTTTTAAAATCTATATATAAATGTATTAATTTGTTTGTAAATAACAGTGGCAGGAACCAAATGAAATTGCATTAGTGCAAGAATCGGAGCTTGTTGGCTCAAACTACTAAAATGTCAGGCTGCCACATCACACAATTCCTGGAGCTATCATTCATATGGAATAAAAATGAATAATACATTCTGTATGTGACAGAGCATGTCTGAATTCAGTGTGTTAAGAATTTTTCATCAGAATTTGACCTTTCTTCACCTCCCATGTCTTTTCAACTCATTTTCTCTGTGTACTGACTTGATTCTCAAGCAGATCCCCTTCGTGTGCTCAGCAGATTCAGGCTTTAATTCTGTCACTTTAGGGAACCCAATAGAAAGGGAATACCTCTTTCTTCATCATTTCAACAAAAGCTCAGGTGTTGATGCTCAGATTTTCTGTCTTGCTTACTTGTGTCACGAAACAAGTAATGGTCATGGAAATGGAGACAAATCTATTTAACCTGAGTGGTCCCTAATTTAAACTAGTCTACCATGAACAGAAACATGTGAAATGGATGCTGAACAGACAAACTATATATCAAGTAAAATAAATAAATATGATTAAGAAAAAAGTATACAAGTACCATGAGGAAGGTTCAAAGATATTTCACAAAAGTGGAAAATGAAACCCATCTTCAGATGGGGAGACTCATGATGAGCCAAGGATGCCTGGAATATTGACCTTTAGAAATGGAAATAATGATATTACAAGGTGAGTGAAATAAAAACACGAGAAAAAACACTGAGACAAGAAATAATGGAGTAAATACAGTGAACCACCTGTTATATAATTTTCAAACTGTGATGAAAAAAAGGAGTCAGATAAGAAAGATAGATTGGAAGCTGATAATGAAGGGCTTTGAATGCCAGGATAAAAAATTGGGACTAAATGGACAATAAATAATGATGAGTCAGTAATGACTTTTGAGCCAGGGAGTAATTTGTTCAAATTTGAGCTTTGACAAAATTCACATTGCAGCTGTGCATAAGAGGCATGGCGCCAAGGAAGAACCATTTAGGAGACTATGGCTGTAGCCCAAGTAAAATATAATGAGGCTGCGAGCCTGGAAAGCAGTGGTGAAAAGAGGAGTGAAATTTACACATCTTTTTCATGAACCTGTTCCTTAACTCCTGTCCTTGCTTATTTCTATTATGTGAAATATGCACATAAAATATTAGTATCCTAATGAAAAATCCACTGGCCTTTCTGAATCCTCATCTTCTTTGATTTCTTTTCATGATTTGTCACTGTGAATGAATAACTCCTTTTAGAAACCATTGGTGGGAGTGTAAGTTAGTTCAACCACTGTGGAAGACAGTGTGACGATTCCTCAAGGACCTAGAAATAGAAATTCCATTTGACCTTGCAATCCCATCACTGGGTATATATCCAAAGGATTATAAATCGATCTATTATAAGGACACATGCACACAAATGTTCATTGCAGCACTGTTTACAATAGCAAAGACTTGGAACCAACCCAAATGCCCATCGATGATAGACTGGACAGGGAAAATGTGGCACATATACACCATGGAATACTATGCAACCAAAGAAAACGATGAGTTCGTGTCCTTTGTAGCGACATGGATGAACCTGGAAATCATCATTCTCAGCAAACTAACACAAGAACAGAAAATCAAACACTGCATGTTCTCACTCATAGGCAGGTATTGAACAATGAGAACACAGGGACACATGGAGAGGAGCATCATACACTGGGGTCTGTAGGAGGGAGCTAGAGGAGGGTCAGCAGAGTGTAGGGACTTGGGGAGGGATAACAAGGGGAGAAATGCCAGATATAGGTGATGGGGAAGAAGGCAACAAGCCACATGGCCATGTATGTACCTATGCAACAATCCTGCATGTTCTTCACATGTACCCCAAAACCTAAAATGCAATAAAAAATATATTTTTTATATTTCTTTATATAAATAAATATATATATTTACATATATGTATGTGTGTGTGTGTATATATATATATATATATGAAGAAATCATTTTTTTTACCCTTGGCTCTTATGGCACTATGCCACAGTAGAGAAAGATGGATCCATATGTGTAGCGCTCACTTCTTCAAACATTACGTTTTTTCAATTTCTCTTCCCCACTCTCTTTTCTTACCCAACTTTTCTTCCTCTCAATATGCTTCTTTTACCACTGAGTAGCTGCCTCCTCATTTGATATCACCAGTGCTGGCCTTTCCCTTGAGCTGCAGAATCACGTTTGTAATAGACTGCTTAATATTTCACCATAAATGCCATATCTTTTAAAGCCTAATTTGTACAGAAACCAAATCTATCACCTTCTCCTCTAACACCATTCATCCCTCTCCAATTGTACCATTATTTTTCAATAATCTTTTCATTAAATTAGATCCAGTTCAAATGCTACCTCATCCATGAAAAGCCGTCTGACATGTCTATGTAAGTTATTTTCTTCTCTGCATTGGCAACATACCTGATGAACTCCTGTCGTGTCACATTTATCCATTAATTTATTTGTCAGTTCAATAAGCATTTATTAAGCCTTGAGTATTCAGGCTCTAGTCTAATAATTTAAAAATACAATATTGAGCAAACCATCAAGATTAATTCCTTGCTTGCATGGAATATTTATATTAGATTGCAGTGTCCTTGTATGTAAACTGTGTATAGACATCTCTATATAGTAAAGGGTATATAATAGAGGATTTTTTGGAATAAAATTTGTTCGATGAATTAATGAGTGGATGAATCATTAGAACTTTATCTTTTTTAATATCAAAATATTCTGGATGATGCTGAGGATAAAATCATGGTATAAGTTTCTGAAAACCAGGTTACATCTTACATTTTTTTCTATTACTCATGATACCCAACTCACAATATTTTTTGTATATTCCTTGGGTTTTTGTAGTACTTGTTGACCATTTAACTAAAATGTTCTAACACGTGTCATATTGACAATATATGTAACAGACAACAAGTGACCACATAAATCATTCTTATGTACACAGATTTCTAAAGGATAAACCACACTGAAAACATGAAAAAAACATATTCAAATATGCATGAAGAAATTCCAAGGGATTAACTATATTTTCTAACCAGAAATATCAAAATTTTTTATCATGTACTAGGGTTCTCTGATAAATTAGCCCAATACAAATTATTAGACTAGGAATTTGCATAATGTCTTAATGCAGGGCTAAGATGCATAAGATAAGAGAATAATGAAAACGCCTTTTTAAAAACTGTTTGAAAAACTGTGCTTAATTGTATAGCTTTTGTTCCTAATTATTTTTCTGTAGTAATTAATTTACCATACTACACATATGGCATACTGCTGCTGTTAGATATTTATGCAGAAGACAGATTCTATAGAACTCTTCAAATGGTCATTGTGATGGCAGTAACAAGATTATCTTTACCTTTACAGGGTTTCTCAACCTTGGTAGTTTTGACATTTTGTGCCAGATGATTTTTTGTTATGAGGGCTGTCCTGTGTGTTGGACATATAACATACATGTCTTCCACTTGCTAAATGCCAGTAACACCTTCAGAAGTGAAAATCAAAACTGGGTCTAGACATTGCTGAATATCCCCATGGTAGACGGGTGAGAGTTCTCCCTGCTTGAGAACCACTGACCTTAGTAATGTTGAATTATCCTAAACCTGCTGCAACTGAAAAAAAAAAAAAGAATATTTTTTTAAAAATCCTGAGAAGCTGAAAATGTGTTTTTAATGGACTATTTTATCTGATTTGTGTGACTATTGCATATTTTAGAAATATACAATCTCCTCCTCCCATTCTCAGTGAAGATAACCCCGCTCCTTGCTCTTCATCTTTGGACTGAAGTTGGAAATGATTGCCATTTCCTGGTTCTATTTGGAGAGGACTGAATGCAATTTCGCATTTCTCATCTAACTGAAACCTGCCCCATGAAAAATAAAATCACCATATGTAATGTGAAAATACAAGAACATTAGGCAAAAAAATCTGTTTTAATTTTTCCTCAAATCATAATAAATACCATACAGTCAAAAAGTTTTGTAACTACAATGTGATTATTCTTAAGAAGTAGGTTATGCTAATGTTGTTTTGGCTTTCTCTGAGATAAAAACTAAAAGGCTTTCTGAGAAAACAAAATGGATATAAGTACATTGTGACATAAATATCAAATGCAATCCAGACACTTATGAGCTTTCATTTTAATGAAGAAACAAAAATATTTTGTATTAGATACCACTGCTTTATAAAAAGAAAAAAAAAGAAACAGAATAAATGGAAATGTAGAAACATTTACTAGCAAATGTAGCTTCAAAGGTAGCAAATTGGGATTTTTTTAAATCACATTTATATGTCTTCTTGATCGTTTTCTCACAGCGGATTTAAAGAGCTTTCAAATAACAATCCCCTGGGCAGAGTAATTTCGCATGTGCAGCTAAGTCTTGTGTAATGGAGAAAACAGAACTAAAGGATGATGTTCCTGTCATTTAAAGCCATTTTCTTTCACCTAAATAAAACAAAATAAGAAAAAAAAAATTCTAGTCTATAAGGTAAAAAAAAGAAGGAGGAAATTGCAATGTGTTGAGCAACTGTGATATCGTGGCATATGGGTTACCATATTTTCTATATTTAGGAGCAAATGTAAAATAAATGGGATTCCGGGAAAGCCTGAATAATGACCAGTGAGCCTTATTCCACTGTGGGTTTCCACACAAAGTTTTCATTAAATGCCATTAAATTGTTTGCATCTGGTTTGGGCTTTGTAAAACAAGCACAGGTTAGAAATGGGGACAATATTATGTGTTGTCATTTAGAAGCTATAATTTCCAAACTGAAATATCTTTATTTAGTCCAGCAAGAACTATGTTCTCAGGGCCATTTTAAACAGATGTTCAAACAGCTTTCATTCATCTCCCAGTGAATCAATTTAGATATTTGGTACAGTACATTTTCTTCTTGTGAAAAATTGTCCTAGTTTTATGTGCCATTAGTTGGATTTTT
Source organism: Sapajus apella (assembly GCF_009761245.1). Taxonomy (NCBI): domain Eukaryota; kingdom Metazoa; phylum Chordata; class Mammalia; order Primates; family Cebidae; genus Sapajus; species Sapajus apella. The sequence continues at coordinate 43,449,248 of NW_022436942.1, forward strand.
AAAAAATACTAAATTTTAATCAAACAGTGGAACTGCTATAACTGTACATGTAAAAAGGCATCTAAAATATAAACAAAAAATAGCTACTACTATTTATGATTCTTTGCATATCTAGGGCATTCCTTCCGTCATCAAAACAAATTCACTGGAACCTTTAAAACATCTATTTTTCAAAATATTGTTACAGGATTTATTTTCTTTGTCATTTAACAGTTATTTTATATTATGTAATAACAACTACGGTAAGTCACCAAATGGTGAAACAAGCTTAATATACCAGAAATTAATTCAGAAATATATACCAGAAATTAATTCAGCATCCCTTATTAAAAGTCATATAACTTTATATTCATTCAATAACACCAAAAAAGTAAATTTTAACAAAACATTATAATATGATTCAAAGTTATCATGTATTTAGAACTTCAAAGTATTTCCTCATGTAACATAAATTTTGTTAATTTATTATTTGCATCCTCTATCTAAAATGTAAATCCATGAGGCTCCAGAATTTTGTTTGTGTCACTGCTTTAGGCTTTGCATGTAGCTAAATATCTGGTGTATACCTATGACACAGTAAGTATTTACTGAATGACTAAGGGAGTGAATGAAACCTACTCAAATATCATTCTAGAAAAATAATAATAGTTTGCCTTCATTTTTTAAAATGTTAAATGCCAAGTTCTCACATGAAAAAATTGCTATGAATCTAAACTTTTAAAGGACAATAGGTTCTTATATTGGGAATAATCTGCATATAAATCTTCGTTTCTACCAAAGGCTTTCTGTAACTTCAAGCAAGTAGTTTAGTTTCTCTGAATTTGTATTTTCTTTTTTACAAAATAAAAAAACCTACAAAACTATCTGACAAAAAGTAGATGCTCCAATAAAAAAATTGTGACTTTTTAAAATAAATTTTGGGAAATCACTTCTTAAAAGGAACTAAACTACTAGTAAATGCTAAGCGGAAACATAATGTTGCTTCATGGTGCCTCTTTTTAATACTTATACCATTGAAGTTTCTGAAAAGCTATGTATTTGTAGGCCCTATGCAAAATAATAAGCTATCATCTTCTTAAATCAACCTATTCCTGTGTAGTCTTGCAAATAATAGACCTGCTATTTGATGTAGTTTAGCTTTGGACTTTGTGCCTTGCATAATTATAGTATTAAGAACATTATGCCTGCTGTCAGAGAATATGAATCCATTCTTACACCAAGGTGGGAAGAGGGCTTTCAGAAAATCTTTCTTAAGCTAAAATAAAGACCTGGAGTCACATAACACTCTACTTTCTCTTTTCCATTGCTGAAGGTTTTTGTTTTTGTTTTTGTTTGTTGTTGTTCTGTTTTGTTTTTAGACAGGCTCTCTGTAGCCCAGGCTGGAGTGCCGTCGCCCAATCACAGCCCACAGCGGTCTCGACTTCCTGGGCCCCAGTTGTACTCCCACTCCCACCTCCTGTGTAGCCAGGCCAGAGGAGCAGGCCACCACACATGGCTAATTTGTGTGTGTGTGTGTGTGTGTGTGTGTGTGTGTGTGTGTGTGATGGTTAATACTGAATGTCACCTTGATTGGACTGAAGGATAGAAAGTAATATTGTTCCTGGGTATGTCTGTGAGAGTGTTGCCAACGGAGATTAACATTTGAGTCAGTGGGCCAGGGAAGGCAGACCTACCCTTAATCTGGTGGTCACAATCTAATCAGCTGCCAGCAAATATAAAGCAGGCAGAAAAATATGAAAAGGCAAGACTGGCCTAGCCTCCCAGCCTACATCTTTTTGCCGGGCTGGATGCTTCCCACCACCAACCGTCAGGCTCCAGGTTATTCAGTTTGGAGACTTGGACTGGCTCTGCTTGCTCCTCAAGCTTGCAGACAGCCTACTGTGGGACTTGCAATTGTGTAAGTTAATAGCTAATAAACTTTTATATATATAGGAGTTTATATACATATAACTCCTATATAATTAATAAACTCCTGTATACATATATGTGTGTGTATATATATATGTATGTATACATATATGTATACAGGGGTTTATTTTGTGTGTGTGTGTGTGCATGCACGTGTGTGTGCATGCACAAGGTGTGTGCGTGTAAGGACAGGTTTTCCCTTTGTTACCCAGGCTGGCCTCAAACTCCTGGGCTTAAGCAATCCTCTTGAGTCTCCTGCTTCGACCTCTCAAAGTGCTGGAATTACAGGTATGATCCACTGTGCCCAGCCTTGAAGTTCGTAATTAAATTAAAAACAGCTAGGTAGAAGATAAATCATGCAGAAAGAAAAATAAAACTATGATTATGCTTTTCTGATGCCAAGATATCTATAATGAAAGCAACAAGATCAGTTAGCCATATAGATGGATTTGTCTTTTGAATCAAATCCATCTAAATGGATTCTTGGCGATGACTGTCAATGTTAAGAAGCAGCCACTTTGTAGAAAGAACAAAGTTGATGGAGTCTGTCAAATTGTACTCTTACCTAAAATTTACTATATAATAGCTGGACAACATTAAGAAAGTTACTTAAGTTCAACCTTCCCAAATCTCAATATCTTAATGTGAGATAGTCCTTTCAAGACAGTGTACTTTGTTTCACTAAATTTGCCCTTAAATACTGTATTGCTAAAAATCAGTGATAAATTGTATTTTATATTTAATAAATAATAGTGATTATTGTCTACCCAAAACATATGCCTTAACTACACCTAATATGTCTAATATATCAAAGAACTCTACAGCTAAAATCCAAAAGTAAGAAACTAAGGACTTTGGAGCCTCCATGGTAACAACTGCCAATAACCTAGTTAGTGCTCATGCTTCTTTATTCTGACTTTGATAAAACTCCTGGCCCTTAGATTATCCTCTTTTTTGCTGCCTTATTGCCCATTGCACTTATAGTCTGATTCTTCTCTTACTGGCTTGATTTCTAACACTTAGTAATATTTATGGTTTAGAAATTTCTACTAAGGATTCTGGTTAAGAATAATCTGCTTTCAGCCCACAGTATTACATCTCTTCTTACCTAAAACCTTTCCAGAGTCAAAAAGGTGTGCAGTAATCCATCACACTGATTTACATTGGGTAATCTGATTCTGTATGAGAGAAGACTCCCAAAAGGGTAATGGCTTCTTTTTAGATAGAGTTTCGCTCTCTTGCCAAGGCTTGGAATGCAGTGGCGCCATCTTGACTCACTGCAACATCTGCCTTCCAGTTTCAAGTGATCCTCCTGCCTCAGCCTCCCAAGTAGCTGATATTAAAGGCATGCACCTGGCTAATTTTTGTATTTTTAGTAGACACGAGGTTTCACCATATTGTCCAGGTTGGTCTCAAACTCCTGACCTCAAGTGATCCACCCACGTTGGCCTCCTGAAGTACTGGGATTCCAGGCATGAGCCATGGTGCCCTGCTGTAATGGCTTTAAACAATGGAAGTTTATTTTGTTGTTGTTGTTTATTATAATTGTTTATTTTCTTGATTAATAAATGTTTCTTTTCCATGTGATGATTCAGGAATGCAGCTTTTTTGCCATGTTATGGCTCTAACATTCCCTAAGTCTTACTTGCAATTCATGTAAAGACGGCCAGAAGGAAAGAGAGTCTTGGGCTAGACAGAACAAATCTCACTTCTGCTTGCTTTCACTCAGTTGTATGGCCCCTTCTTACCACAAGAGCTGCTGGGAAACATAATCTAGTGATGTAAACAGAAAGAAAAAAATAACAAGGATTTTGGTGAGTAGGATACAACATCTGCCACACCTGTTAAATCTTGCTTTTAATGATCTATCATCTATTCATCTCTCTCACTTAGCAGTTTCCTTTTGCTGTAGACTCAATAAGCTTCCTTCTTTTCCTTAAACATTTTTATGGCATTGAATTTGCTGCTTCATCTTGCCTGGAATTTTCTACCTCCAGATTACTCATTTCTGTATCTTTCTGGTCCCTCCAATTTCTGCTCAAATGTCACCACTGGGAACCATTTTCTCAATTTCTCATTCTAAATTCAAACTCCCGGACATCTCATTTCATATCACTTTGTGTCACTGCCATGAAAAACACCTTTCTGCAATGACTTCTGAGGCTAATTCCTCAGGGTAAGGCTATACTTCACAGGTTAAAGGCACAATCCTCCAGAAGAATGTCATCACTTTAGACACCAGCCTCAAGTTTGGGGCTTCCCAGGCCACCTGCAATTTCAGACCAATTGGCAACTGATTCAGGGGTTCCTACTCCTACTCCAAGTTTGATAATCCGCTAGAACCAATTACAGAAACTCAAAAGAGTGCTGTATTTGCATGTACAATTTTTTTATAGCAAAAAGGATACGACTAAGAACCAGCCAAAAGAAGAAATGCATTAGATGAGATATCACAAGGCCCCAAATTAAAAGGAAAAAACAAAACAAAATTATTGGTTTCCTCTCCCCATGACCTCAAGATGAGTCACCCTTTCTGCACATCAATGTATATTACCAACTAAAGAAGCTCGCCCAGGCTTGGTGTCCAGTTTTCACTGGGGTTTTATTACATTTTTTTGAGGATTCATTAATAGTGCCTTTGGCCTTAACTACACCTAATATGTCTGAATTCAATCTTTAGCCTTTCTTCACTTCCCAGATGTCAGTAGACATCATATAGCTCAAAGTCCAACACTTGAATCATCTCATTAGCCTTTCTGTCATGGGCAGGTCCATCTTGAGTCTTCTCACTGGTGCAGGTTATCTAGGGTCCCATAAACTATTGGGACCCACCAGGACTAGATCAGGCCTTCCTATTACCTGGGAAATTCCAAGGATTTAGCAGTTACCTCCCAGGAGATAGGGCAAAGGCCAGCCAAATTCTTTATTATACAACGCTGTCTCTAAAATGATCTCGTGCATTTTCAGCATCTGCACTTCCTAAATATTAGCTTCACAGGGCCAAAAACTTCTCTGCTTTGGTAGTGCAGAAGACTGAAGAGTAAACAGTAGGTGCTAAATAAATATTTACAGAATAAATTAAGTAAGAATTACAAATTCTGCCCTGGACAGTTCAATTAGGATTTGTTGGTAGACAGTTGGTTCTTGATGTCCATAAAGCTGTGTGTGAGCCCTAAAATAATAGCTTAATTGAATTAATTATGGAAAAAATACATCACTGCCATTTTACCTGCTGCTGAATCCCAGCTCTACTACTTACATCCTGTGTGAATTGTTGCGTGCTTCATGTTCCAGTTTAAGCACAGTGATAACTTTCTCTACTTCATAAAGTTCTTGTGAGAATTAAATAAGATGCCTGAAAACCTGTTTGGAAGGGAGACTATAATGGTAAAATCTTTAGTAATTATTGTTTATTATTGAGGATATTGTGATTATGTTATTGAAATGTGGAAGGCTATTGGAATGGGAGAGTTACTGAAATAAATCAACGTCATTACTAACTTTTTTTTTTTTTTGAGACAGAGCCTTGCTCCATTGCTCAGGCTGTGGAGTGGAGTGGTGCGATTGAGGATCACTGCAACCTCTGCCTCCTGGGTTTATGCGATTTTCCTGTCTCAGCTTCCTGAGTGACTGGGACTACAGGTGCCTGCCACCAAACCCAGCTAATTTTTGTATTTTTAGTAGAGAAGGGGTTTCACCACGTTGCCCAGGCTAGTCTCAAACTCCTGCCCTCAGCTGATCCACCTGCCTTGGCCTCCCAAAGTGCTGGGATTATAGGCTTAAGCTATCACACCTGGCCCATCATTACTAATTTTACAAATCATACATTCTGGCCAACAGCATTCTCTGGTCACACAGTGTCCCTCATTAATAATTAATTTAATTTAATTTGAAATTCACTATGCTAGATGTGTTGTGGGAAATTCAGCTTGCCTACACATTAATACACAAAATACTTATGGGGGAAAATATCTATGTCAAAAAAATTATACCAGAATGCCCTTGAAGTCAGAAATTATATTGTTCAGGTATACCTTTCTTCCTAGGGTATCACATGCTACCCAATAATTAGAGATAACAAAATGAAGTAAATTTAGGAGATAAGATAAATTAAGTATAGTTGTATGTTAGATATAAAAATGTGTGCGTATATGTATAATGTATTTATTAGGTTATAAACATTTCTAAAATTATTACCATAAAAATGTTTCCCAGATTAAAAAAAGATTAGAAATTCAGTATTGGGCCTTTCTTTTTAAACTTTCAACTGTTGACTATATCAATATTAAATTATAATTTATAAAAAACATATACAAATTTTTAAGTACAGTTTCAAAAATACATTTTTAAATGTTATTACTTTCATAATTTGAAAAGGCTAAGAATAGAAAGTTGAACAATAACTTTTCCTTTTGTTTACATCATACATGAAGTTGTCTGATGAATTGATTTGTATTTCTCATAAAACTAAAACTGTTTAATCACATTTAGGAAAACCATATTTTCTCCTCTCTGTAGCTAGCATTTTATACTGAATTTTATTTTAAAGCGAAGAGGACTCACATTTTGGGTGTTATGAGGAGGTTCAATAGGCTTCTTAATTTGTACTGGAGGTATTTATTGAGTGCCTACCTCGCGACAGGTCCTCTACTAAATGCTGAGATAAGCGTTGAACAACATAAAAAAATCCAGTCCTCATGGAGCCTTCATTCAAGTCATGATGCTGACCACTTTGGTGAAAATATTCTGTAACTTAATCAGCATAAAGCCAGATATTAATTATACATCATCATTCTATACTCAGTATTCCTTCAGTATTAGGGCACATATTTATTTTATGCCTCCTAATTGTAAGATATGTGCTTAATCCTGAGAATATATTGAAATGGGCATAGGTGATCTGTGTCATGATGAAGCAAAGAAAATATAGAACAGAATTTCAGAAATAACATTTTAAAATAACAATACAAATAATGGTTTGATTAAAATTTTAATTACAGGGAGAAATATGAGTTTATACTTTCTTATATATATAAAAAAAAGCTTTTTTAGGAAAGACCTTGTCCTCATTTAAAGAGAAAGAAACTGAATTTATAAAAGATTACATTATTTGTTTCAGTTAAAGATGTAAGCAAAATAAAGCACATCTCCTGAGACCAAAGTAAAATTCTCTCTACCATAACACCCTCCTTTCATTTCTGCCTAAAAACACAAGCTCCACAATATGTTTGGAAAGATTCACACCATGGTATTTTGGTGTCTGAAAAAGGTTGAGAAGATTATTCAGCCTATTTTTCACATTGATTTTTTTTTAATTTTGTGAATATGGAGTTTGGGGGACAAGAGTGGAAGAAAATGGAGCTCATGCCCCACTTAATGAGTCTGGAATTTTAAGCTTCTAAAAACACTACAAAAGTGAAGCAGTCTGGACACCATTGTCAGTATCCAACTGCAGCTGAGAGGACTAGAACTCTAAATAAACTGGAAAGAATGTGGCTTTCTCTCAGCATCCCAAACTACTGACCTTTCATATTTTCAGGTTGAAACTGAATTATAATGAGGTTTTTATTTTCTCTTTAAAGTAGGCTTGTCAGATAAAATGCAGGATGCTCAGTCAAATTTATATTTCAGATAAATAATGTTTAGTGTTTTATATATAGAGAGAGAGACATATATATATTATATAATGTTCCATTAAATATTTTTATTTGCTACAATTGGCAATCCTAATGTGGAAAAAAGAAATTGCAATTGCCCTAGTCAGTGAAAGAATGGCTCAAAAAAAAAAAATATTACAACAGAAAGAGAATTCCATAGTTAAAAAAAATTGTGAAATGCAAACTATTGAGATGTGGCTGTTAGTTATTTTATACCTGATTCAGGCCTTTGGTACCAAGACATCTATAAATACATGGGTTAGCTTCATTGTGATGTGCCATATGAATCCTGTATACATCAGAACTATCACTTTGACTGTTTACCACTAACTATTAAGATTTCCTCAGTACTTTCTCAAGTAGCTGTTGCTTTACCTAGTATTGATTTTGTATCTACATTTTAAGGTGCATCAAGTTGAACTGCAGTTTTCCACAATTTCCCCATTTATATTTCCACATTGACTAGATCTGACCATAAACGGTGATAATTCGTTCTCCACTATCACTTCTTCGCTGAATTCTGTCTGGAGGTAGAATAGTGAATGGTTTTACAATGAATAACTCATAGGAAACTTTTTTTTAAATTCCTCTTGTCCATAGTTAGTTTTCTTTATCAACAGCACAGTCACTCTTGATTATTTTAAAAATAAAAAGAAATATGGCCTATAGAATATTGAATCTGCTAATTCAAATATAAATATTATAATACTTTAAAAGCTTAACAAATTTAGAATGGAAATTATATCTTCTGATGCTTATTTAATTCAAAAGCATATACCTGAAGAGGTAAAAATGTACTTCTTAATCACTATGCTTATTTATTTTTCAGAGTAAACAAACCTGTATCTTTAAGCATAAATTACTGAACTCTAAAAGTGAATGTTTACTTGTAACTTCTTTAACGAATTAAAGTTAGAAGCTACTATATTTCTATGAGTATAATTTTAAATTGTATCTTCATGAAAAACCCATAAAACTGGAAATAGTGTTGCTGATAGGTTCAAAAAGAGTAATATTTAAAATATATTTATAAAAGTAAAATAAATGTTAAGAGGTCTCAGATTTATCTTGACTACAACTGCTAGCACTGATGGTTGCCATTTTTCCCTAAATTATGAACTTATGATGGCAGGAAAATCTTACAACTGTTATGGCATGAAACAGAAGGATGAGCGATGAGAGATGTGTGCAAGGATTATCAGCAAGATTAAGTAATCACAGAAAAGATCAAGACTCCTGTCATTATGGAGAACTGCTTTCCAGTCTAGGAAAAAGAAATTCTGCAGACAGCAGGGAACATGAGCCTACATTCATTCATTGGCTAAATTAGATAAGAAAGTAATGTTTACACAATTGGAAATTTCCCAATTGCACTCCAGGTAAGGGTGAAAATCTTGACACCTCTCTCTGAAGAGCATTATAACTCATAAATTATTGATCACACAACATGTTTAAGTTGCCTCCTGGAGCTCTAAAAGGAATAAATCTTTAAAATCTATCCCAAATAGCTTAACTCTCAGGCTCTTCTAACGGGGATAAAAGGACTGCCTTGAAAAGTGAGTAAATAAAATATATGTCAAAGATGAAACACTCCCAAATCTGTAGATCGAAAACATGTTTTGTTTGTCTCTTCTGGTTAAAAGGTATGTGATTTGCTTAAAAATTAATCACAGTGGAATTATCCGCTAAAGGAATAGGCAGTAGGGATAAGAAGCAGGGAACAAACAAGGTAAAATATACTGAAATCGTACTCCATTTTATTTGAGTGTGTTGTCAAATAAAAGATATTCTTTCTAACCAAGAATAATGTGTGTAACAGAGAAACCCTAGAAGTGTTAGCATATAGCTTTAAAAATAGCCCTGAAAAATAGATATTCCAATTTCATTTTGATAGACATTTTATTTCAACAAGTACATTGTGAGTGTGCTACATACCAAATAGTGTATTCAGAACCACAACAACCACAAATAGGGTAATTCATAGAATGTGTTCATAGAAAACCTATGATAGTACATATATAAAACAATAATAGCAATATGCAATTCCACTACCCCAGAAAATCTACTTTAGGACAAGCCCAGTAAAATATTCTTCTGAAGACTCATTCCTTTCTAAACATTGAGGATACTGCTTGGAAAATTCAATAAATAACTGTTTATGAGTGCATAAATAAGCTAAGAGATCCCGGAAGAGAGAGTACTTAATTCTGCATGGGAAAGTCTGTAAAGGTTTCAAAGAGAAGTTGACATTTGAACTGGATCTTGAAAGGTAAGAATATTAACAAGCAGTCAGATAGAGCAGCATATCCAAGCCAGGAGCAATAATATGCAAAATAAGTGCAAGGTTTCCTGTTATAATCAGGAAATCATTTTTGGTGTAGTTTCCTTTAATGGTCAGTTATATATGGATATTGAGAGGTTCATGATAGAGATGATGGGAAAACGTAAATGAAAGTAATTATAATTAGTGATCTGCATTTATGTCAGTTTTAGTTTACATAGTAATGCAAATTCATACAACTTAAACTTTCTGGGCTTAATTGCTTGATTTTTTTTTCCACCTTCATGTTCATTCATTTAGTGTGTATTGATCAAGTCTTGCCAGGCGGCAAACACTGGTCTAACCACTGGAATACAACCTTAAAAACAAACAAAAAACAGAGAAAAGCCTGTTCTTACATGGAAAACGTAGCCTATTGAGGATTATGCATAGTTAGAAAGACAGAATCAAGCAAGTGTACCAAAATTCTACAATATTTATTTAACAAATATTTATTGACTACTTCTGTGTGCCAATCACCATTTAAAACAGACAAAAGTCCTTGCATTGTAGATTTGTATTAGAAATAATAATGGTTAAGATAAAAAGAAAAGCAGAATATGGGGCTCGAGAGTCACTAAAGGGGCATCAAGAAAGCCCTCTCCCTAAGAGAAGAGGACATCTGAATAGAAACCTTAAAAACATGAGGGGTCAAACTAACACAGTGAAAGAAATCTAGGATTGGAGTATCTTTGTTGTCGTCAAGAAGAGACTACAGACTGTGAGTAATGTGGCTGGAGTAAATCAAATGGAGGTGAGAGAGTCAGGGACCCAAGATCAGAGAATTACCCAGAACTTAGATTATCAATTGCTGGATCAATGGAGTAAAATGGAGATACACTGGGTGGTTTTGAGCACGGAAGTGATTTGCTTTGATTTGATTTATTGAAAATAGATAAGAGAGAGAAACGTAGAAAGAGAGAAAAAAGTTCGATGTGATTGCAATAATGTTGGGAGGAATTGATGGTGGCATTGTCACATTCTACATAGTTTCAGTTAGTCAGCAGGATTTGCGATAAATGCGATGTGAAGAAATTAAGAATGGGTCCATCAAGGGTGCCCTAAGTAAATGGAAAAATGAATTTGCCATATACACAGGAATGAGCATTTTTTGAGGAAATGAGAAGTTTATTTTATGTATAATAATATTAGGAGTTTCTATTAATATTTCAAGTAAAAATTATTAAATAGACAGTTGAAGTATTTCAATCTAGAGTTCAGGAAAGTGAATGCAGCTGAAGCTGTAAATTCCATATCATCCTTATTAAGCTAGTGTTTAAATATACAGTTCATATAATATTGAAATAAATTAATTGTAGATAAAGAGGATAAATGCAGGGATGTAACCCTGTAGACCTGCAGTATTTAAGTCAGGAAAAGGAGGAGAAATCTACAAAGAAAAATAAATTAATAATGTAAGATAACCAATTGTGATTGATATCCCATATTCAAGTGATTAAAAAGGTTCTAAGTAGTGGTGTTAGCCGTGTTAAGGGCTGCTTAATGGACAAACAAGATGTGGAATGAGAATTGATGCTTGGATTTCACAATGTAAAGATTACTGGTCGGCTCAATGAGAGTGGTTTTAGTGGAATGTGGTGACAGATAAATATCGAAATGAATTGTATGAGAATAGGAGGAGAGGAAATAGAAGTACTGAAATGCTTTTGGTAAGTGAAAAGAATTGAGGTGTTAGATGAGGGGGTGTGGGCTTAAGGAAAAATATTTTAAGAAGAGAGCTAACATAATATGTTTGTTTGCAGCTGGGAAAGAGACAGTAGAAAGGAAAAATCAATGATATAAGAGAAAACAAAAAGAAATCAGAAGTGACATTTTTTTGAGGAGTTGAGAGGGGATAGGATGGATGGACAAGTGGAAGAGTTGGCCCACGGGCAGGAATGGCTCATTCGCTGAAATTGAAGGGAAGAAAAAATATGTGAGTACAGACCCAAGCAGAATGGCAGGATTTTTTAAAATGCTATTCTCATTGCATCTCTTATCTCAGCGAATTAGAAGCATTACCAGCTGAGAGTGAGGGAGGAAAACATGTAAAACAGCTATGTTTAAAAGTTGGAAAGTATATTAACTAGGGAAACAGTAAAATTGCCTGGCAGTACAAAGGACCCACTTGAGATCTCTGCTCATGAACTTAAAGGGAGATCAGGCAGGATAGCATGTTTTTTTATTTTTCTATAGCTATAGTCATGAAAGCTGCTGTCATGAAAGAGAGGAGTAGGTGGCAAATGAGTTAAATAAGTATTGCAATTGTTGTAATAGTTGCTGAGGTTGCTATTCAACTAACCAAATATATATAAACAAACTTTGAAAGCTGTAAACTGCTGTAGAGATATACCTCATCATTGGATCCAGTACTGCAAGGTTCCACATAGATGCTTTTCTTATGAATGAAAGTCACAGTGCCATTTATTAGTGACAGCCTTTAAAGAAGATCAGAGTCTTGAAGGCTGTACCTGACAGAAGTAAATTAAATATTACCTTACTACATAAGAAGAACTGAAAGGATCTGGCTAAGAAAGTATATATATAACTGAGCAGAGGGCTGTGGCATTTTCATTTTTCAGGATGCTTGCAAACTCTCTTGAAGCCAGTATTATTGTGAGACTGTAATGGACAAGCTTTGCTTTAGGATTTAAAATGTCCATGCTTTCTCTTATATTTCATGTTAATAATTTCCTTTCCATGAAAAAAAGGACAGTTTTGCCAGTTATTTCCCCGAGGATTCCTCTATGAAACAAGTGTTTCACTCCAAGAAATTTTTTTTCATATTGCAAGAATAGTTCAATTTCATTTATTACCATCACCCTTGGCTATCCCTACAGGACTTTTTTGGAATAATTGAATAATTCAGCAAATTCAACAATTGCTTTAGCTTTCCCATAACTGAAGAATGATTCTTTACAAATTTTATTTTCCACTCAAAGCTTTAGGAAGGGAATTGCTATTTTTAAAGTCAGGGAAGAATATACATTTGACTGAATGAATTTTCAATATTTGGCTTGAAAATAAGGTCTTTCTAGTAAGGTTACATTTTCACATTTTTTATAAATCAGTTTTCTTTCAAGTGTCCCATATCACCTCTTAGTTTCATATATTCTTTTATATTTAAACACACATTCTTTCTCATATAATTATGTTTATCTTATGATTATGTTAAAATTGGTGCTTAGTTCAGGGAATATTTAATTTTAAAATACTATAAAAATAAATGTAATTTGAGAATAGTCATGATCAAAACAATTCTGAAAATTGCTTTAACTTGAAGATGCACTATTAATTATCAATGCTAAATATAGTTTGTTTAAATATAAATTTCCAAGCTCTTGCTTCAATCAACAAGAGCTCAAAGAAACTAACTACTAGGACTTATGTTTGTATGATAGATGCAGGACAAGTAGTTAAATACGTGATGATTCCAAACTTAACTTTGTTGATAAGATACGATGAATAGTTAAGCACATTATTTATTTTAGTGCAAATGTCAATATTTAGATACCATTTTAAATAATTAATATTTTTTAACTTTTATTTTAAGATCAGGGATACATGTGCAGGTTTGCTATATAGGTAGACTTGTGGCATGGGGATTTGTTGTGGAGATTATATTACTACCCAGGTATTAAGCCTAGAACCCATTAGTTATTTTTCTTGATCCTCTCCCTCCTCCCACCCCACCCCTCCTAAAGGCCCCAATATGTGTTACTTTTCTCTATGTGTCCATGTTTTCTCATCATTTAGCTCCCACTTATAAGTGAGAATCTAGGGTATTTAGTTTTCTGTTTCTGCAATTGTTTCCTAAGGAAAATGACTGGCAATTCTATCCATGTTCCTGCAAAGGACATGATCTCATAATTTTTTTTATTGTTGTGTAGTATCCTATGGTAATATTTAATTTTTAAATGCCACATTTAACATGCAGGACAGGAAGGAAAAAGCTCTGACTAATCCTGTGTAGGAAAATATGACATACAAAAGCCTATGAAAAGATAATTGTCTGGTTTTATCCCAGGTATGGAAATGAACTATCTTTTCAACAATATATACTAATTCACTGTATATGATTTGTGACCTTAGTTTTTACTTTTAAACTTTTGTCTAATTTCTCATTATTTATCATTTTTAAATATAATAGTACATCTAGTATATCTTTCCATGATCATTGCCTACAATTCTAAACCATTAATGTCTGCAAAAGTATTAAATAATATGGGAGAACTGAAATTTAACTTGCAATATCTACATTTATAGGCTTGGTGTTGCTTCCAATTTTGATCATTGCAAACAATTTTATAGTAAATACTTATGTAAATACGTGTGTGTGTGTGTGTGTGTGTGTGTGTGTAATTTATGTGAATGTCCTTATATATGCCTAGATGAATATGTATGTATGTAAATGCATATATATGAATACATGTATATGCATATATAGCTGAATATGTGTGTGTGTGTGTATATATATATATCACATATATTACATATATATCTGTATATGTATGTGTGAACACGCGCATTTACCAAGGTGGCCTTAACTTTTTTTTCAGCTTGACTAAGCTTTAAACAGGCTTTTTCTGGGTTCTATGACCCTAATCTCCCTTGTCTTAAATCATTTACTTTAGAAAAATTTCACTGTAAACTACTTATCTTCCCTTTGTGATATGTGTATATTGTGTGTGTGTGTGTGTGTGTGTGTATGCACACATGTGCGTGTGTGTGTGTGTGTAACAGAGTCTCACTCTATCGCCCAGGCTGGAGTGCAGTGGTGCAATCTTGGCTCACTGCAACTTCTGCCTCCTGGGTTCAAGTGATTCTCCTGCCTCAGTCTCCCAAATAGCTGGGATTACAGGCATGTGCCACAACACCCAACTGATTTTTGTATTTTTAGTAGAGATGGAGTTTCACCGTGTTGGCCAGGCTGCTCTCAAACTCCTGACCTCAGGTGATCCGCCCATTTCAGCCTTTCAAAATACTGTGATTACAGGCACGAGCTCCTGTGCCTGGCCTGTATGTTTATCTTTTATTAAAGGATTTGGGCCAGTTTTACAGTACAGAATTTTTTTTCTCAAGGACCTGGGAGCCATCCCTTTGAAATGTAGTCATCAAGAATGATGATGCCCCTATGTACTAGTCTCTGTGGGAGAGTAGAAGCCTAACTTTCATGGCTCTCAATTAGCCAACACAGATGGATTAATCACAGAAACAAATGTTCAAGCCCAGAAATAAATTCTGTGTGGTTGACACAGTCTATTGACCAGCCTCCAGCCTAATGTCATACTCTGGTACTTTTCTACCAGCTCACTGCTTAACTGCCCCCCTCCCTCCAGCCTTTTGTTTCAGCAGAGTTGAATTCAGGCTGCTCTCTGGTCTCTCTTCTGTTTCAATAGTCTTGAATAAAGTAATAAAGTCTTCCTTGTCTGTTTAATCTTGTCTGGAGCAAGTTTTGCTTTGATAGTATTGTATGGTTAATAAAAATATAAAATGACTAAGAATATGTATGTAATTCTGATTATTTTAATAAATGTAAACCTAAAAGTATAAAAAATAAGTCAAAGATATTTATCTTTAAAAGTTTATAGATATTAAGAACCAGGATTTTTCAATGGGAATCTTTTTTATTATAATTCTTATATAATCCACCGGGGAAAATATAATTAAAATGTATTTAAAATGAATAAAATATTTAAAAGAAAATAAAAATTTTTAAATTGTTAGTAATAGAGCATAGCATCATACTTCCACCAACCTGGAAGAAACGCATATAGTTGTTCCCTCTTTTGTGTATGAATGAGAATACTGAGGGCCAGCAAAGTTCTCTAGCTAAGTAATAAATTTCTACTATGTCCTCCAAATCTCCTGACTTAAATTCTTACATCCTGTCTTACATATTTTAGTAAGCAATCACATTTTTAAAAATTAAGACAATGAAAAATATAGGTATGTCCAGGGTTGAGGTGAGATGAAAGATACAAATCATTCTCTAAGGACGGAAGAGAATAGAAGTTTTTGGGGCCCATATTTTTATTGGTGAAAATGTTCCCCGTAAGTGTCATAGTATCATGGAGTTGTGAGAAAAAGGTGTTCTCAGATAGAAAAAATAGTCAATTCCTTGCTAGCAAATCTATCCTCAACGAATGGTTAAAGTGTATTCTCAAAAGAAAAATGAAGTGATATAACTTCAAAAAGAAATGAAGCATATTGGAATTGTTTAAAAATATGAAAATATAGACCACTTGCTTCTCATGAGTCTTAGTCATATTTGGTGATTGAAGAAAATTATCACATTATCTGATGTGGGGTTCAAGAGGTGAATAGGAAATGTTCAGGAAAATTATGCTTAAAAAGTGAGAGAGTAAAGGGACCAAAATGGAAGCAAGCTTTCTGTACTTTACTTCAAGGCTATGCAAAATGTCAACATGAGTGAACTATGATAATTTATGTATATAACCAATAGAGCAACCACTGAGAAAACTAAATGAAGTGACATACTCAAACACACTATAAATAAATCAAGATGAAATCTTAGAGTATTCAAATAATCCACCAAGTGATAGGAGAAGAGAAACAGAGGAATGAGAATCATCAGATACAGAAAATGAATAATGAAATAGTGGATTTTAAGCCCTAACATCAATATTAATAATTCAGTAATACCTATAATAACCTTAAATATAAATGATATATATACAGCAATTAAAAAATAGATTATGCTTGTCTTCCTGTACCTGGCTTAACTCACTTAACACACAAACATTGCATGTTCTCGCTTATTTGCGGGATGCAAAAATCAAAACAATTGAACTCATGGACAAAGAGTAGAAGGATGGTTACCAGGCTGGGAAGGTAGTGGGTGGCTGGTAGGTAGGCGGGGTTGGTTAATGATTATGTGTATATATATATATATATATATTGAGAGAGCGAGAGAGAGAGAGAGAGAGCGAGAGAGAGAGAGAGAGAGGGAGAGAGTAAGACATATTATTTGATAGTAAAATAAGGTGACTATAGTCAATAACAACTTAATTGTACATTTTAAAATAAAGAGTGTAATTGTTTGTAACACAAAGGATAAATGCTTGAAGAGGTAGATTTTTAAAAGCTTAAAGTTGCAACATTTTCCTGATTATATAAAAAAGACAGATTAATGATAGAGTGAATAAAGTGCTTTATCCAAAAGTTACTTTTATAACTCACTCCAAAATATACATTTGCAATATATATATATTGCATATATTAAATGCTGAGTAGAAGATATGATGGCCCCAAAACTCATTTTGCCCTACTAGGTGAATAAGTCATTGTATGAGTATTGAATATGTTTACTAAATGACATTCAAATGAAACTTGAACTACACTTTTCCAGAAGTTGGGTATTCCCTATATGTGTACACGTTTACACTGATATTCTTTTCATATTTATTAGCCTCCCTCTTCTCTAAATGAATGTAGTTTAATGTCTCCCAGAAACTAAACACATCTCCTCCAATAAAGCCAGAAAGCTGGCAAACTTTTTACATAAATATACAGATAATAAATGGTTTTGGCTTTGCAAGCTAAGTCGTCTCTGTGACAAACATTTATATATGCCTGTGTAGCATGAAAGGAGTCAAAGGCAATATGTAAGCATATATGAATGATAACATTTTAATAGAACTTTTTTTTTTTTTTTACAAAAACAGGCATTGAGCCAAAGTTATTGCATGAGTAATAGTTTGCCAACTCTGGGAAAGGAACCTAAAATTGAAGCTTTTATTTTTTTTCTCTAAAAGGACCTGGAGACTTTGCAACAGGTGACTATTTTTGCTATCACGTTGCTCTGATTAACAGCTATTGTTTGGGAAAATGGACATTTATTTAGCATATATAAAATGATGTCAGTACATTACTCATTCTTAAGAGTAAGTGCCTTCCTTTCAGTTATGCTTAGTTTGAAATCTTCATGTGGCTTTCTCTCATGGATAGAGCTATGAGATTTTTCTTATTTATGTAGAGAATGCAATCTTGTGTCACAGGAATGTATGCATTATTCAAACTCATAAAGTTTTTAGTCTCACTTGTATAAACATTAAAAAAGGTAAAAAGCATAAAATCTCAGCCTCTATTTTTATAGAAAATGAAACTGAAAAAGAGATAGATTAAGTAATTTACAAATTAAATTGCTAAAGTTTTGTCAGAAGTATGGGATGGTACAGAGGCCTGACCAAAAAGCAATGATATTTTGAAGTTCAAAAATATACATTCATGTCCAAATGATGATTTTCAACAGAGTTGTGAAAGCCATTCAATGAAACCATTTTCAATAAATGGTACTGGAGCAACTGGCCATCTATTAGCAAAAACAAACAAACAAACTCAATATAGATCACAGACATAAATGTAAAATGTAAAACCACAAAAGTTTTAGGGAAAATAAAAGAGGGAAATCCTTGAGATCCAGTGCGAGGCAGGGAGAGCTTATAGTTGACAATAGAAGAATAATCCATTAAGGGATAAATTAATAAGTTGAACTTCATCAAAATGTAAAGTTTTCCTTGTAAAATATCTTGTCAAGAGGACGAGTAGGCAAGTTATACAGAAGAAGAAAATATTTGTAAACCACATATCCAAAAACGAACTAGTATATAGACTAGATAAAGAACTCTCAAAGGCTGCAGTAAAAAACAGCAAACAATGCAACTAGAAAATGACAAAAGGCATAGACATTTCACAAACAGAATGTACAAATAGCAAGTAAGCACATAAAAATGTTCAACATCATTAGAAATTCTGAAAATGCAAATTAACACAAGAATCAGCTCATGCCTATAGAATGACTAAAATTTTCTTAAAAATAGCAATAACACAAAATGCTGGCAAGAATGAGGGTTGCAAAAGGGTAAAGCTACTTTGGAAAAATAGTTTAAAAGCTTCTTCTAAAACCAAGCATGAGATTAAAACAAAACATATAAATTAATCGGAAGATAAAAACTAAACCAATTACCAGAAATTGTACTCTTGGACATTTATCCCAAAAAAAATGAAAACTTATGTTACCAAAAAACTTACATTCATCTGTACACGAATCTTCAGAGAAGCTTTAATTGTCATAGCCCAGAAATGGAAACAATCTAGATATCCTTCAGTAGGTAATTATTTATACCATGAGATACTACTCACCAACGAAAAGGAACCAACTATTGACTATTGACCAGCTATTGGAAAATGCTATCATTTGGATGAATCTCCAAGGAATTATGCCTAGTGAAAAAAAAAAGCCAATACCAAAAGATTACATATGATATGATTCCATTTCTTTAATATTCTTGAAGTGAAGAAATTACAGAAATGAAGAATGAATTAGTGATTGCCAGGGTTTAGGGCTGGGGTCTGAGAGTGGAAGGGAGGCCAGGTAACAGGGCAACACAAGATATCAATGCTGTAATTGAATTATTATACATTTTGCGTGTGGTGATGGATGCACAAATAGACACTTAAACATTTTTATAGTATAAAATATCAACACACATACATGCATACACATTGCTGAGTGCATGTAAAACTGGAGAAATTTAAATAATATCAGTGGATTGTATCAATGTCAATTTCTCACATGGGATATTACACTATAGTTTTACAAGATGATACCATTGTGGGAAACTAGGTCAAGGGTACATGGGATCTGTCTATGTTATTTCTAATAACTGAATTGCATCTACAATTATCTTTAAAAAAAATACATGTGTGTTTGTGTGTTTCTATATTCTATTTTATTGATTTCATTATTCATGTTCCCATTTTACGATGTTGGAAATGAGGATTTTTTTTTAACCAGTGACTCTTTGTCATTATTTGGTCTTATATTTTTTAATTACACATAAATTAAAGATGTATTTACTATTTGTGACACCTTAGATTCGGTAAAATTATAAAAATATTCTTTTAGAAAATAGTTTTAAAATCATATATTCAACATTACTGTAGAAAATACCATCAATCACTCTTAAATCACCAGGGAGTGCACATACATGTCTGCATTTTTAGATTTTCAATTAAAAATTTTAATCATTAACATTTTTCTGAAAGATGTTCACATCAGATCTACTGGCTTTAAAGTACATGATAAAGTGAGTTTTCTCAATGCATTTCAGTAAGTTCTATGTTTTTATACCTTACCTTCAGGAAAACAGTAGAAGCACTTGATTAATAAAAACTCACTTCTCCCATGTCCAGTAGCCTTTCTAACTTTAAAGCTGACAGGAAAAAATTATTTGAGCATAAGAACTCCTGAGAAGTCTATGAAAGCAGTGCTTCAGTTTTCAAAAGGTCAGGCAAGAACATTGCTGTTTTCTCCTTGTATTCCCAATCCCCGTCACAGTGCCTTTGAAAAAATGAATAAATATCTCAATGTAGGTGGAATATTGTATGTAAATCTCCAGATTATAGGGTTTATTTAGGACCACACATTTCCAAACTTCCCAGTGCATTCATTCAAGTAATATTCTGCAAAAGAACTAAGCATTGCATAGAAAATGCAACTAAGCATTGCATTTTCTCACTGAGAGTGTAGATTTTATTTTACCATCAATCTCATCACTGTTTTGATCACAGAATTGTGCAAAAGCAATTACAATTCTTTAGAAGTTTCACAGTGAGAGTTTAATTATATGGAGTTATGTTTTTAGAAAATCCTTTGTATTGGCCTCAAAACATTGTGGACAATATATTACATCAACAATGCTCACCTATGTAAATTAAGGTTTACCTAGGTTATAGTCCAAATTCCAAGGAAAGTCACACTTCTTGATAAATGTAATTCTCTCTGGTTAAGAATTTAATCAATCATTTACCTCTTGTTTCTACTAGTGCTGACTTTGGTGAAATAAGTGCTTTATTTAGAAAGGAATGATAACAGTAGGTTTGTATGTGTCACTTTAATTCAAATTGAAACCACAGATTTGAGCAAACAATCCTTGTATTGAAAACAGCATTTATTAGTAGTTCCTTTTTCCTATTATGACATAAAATATTGAATCTACCTTTTATTTTTATTTCTGGAATTCTATGTGAAATTAATAAAGTGAATTTTTATCTCTCAGTTTTTACATGTAATAGATACTATGCATGCCAAGGATTTTTTGAGAAAATGTGCAAAAAATAACACATTTTAGATATCTTATATTTCAGATAAAATTAAATAGAAATACTTAAGACATAGCCCCAAATCTTTTATTCTTTCTGCAGAATAGTGATGTTTAATTGTGTGAGTTCCAAAATTCTGACTCTAACAACCACCAACTATTATCTCAATCTCTCCCATTCTCTCACTCTAACTGAAATGGGTCTTTATCTTCACTGAAATGTTCAGTCTCTTCATTTTTCCTACTTTACTATTATATTATTCTTTCTTGTGCCTTTTTTAAAAGTTCTGCCTAATATGAATCCCTACCATTAGTCATGCCGACCATGCCTTTTTAGTACCCTAAAAGTTCCTGTTTACTATAACCACCTTGGAACCAAATCCCTTTCCTCTACCATAGTTTAAGACTAATTTTATAGTTGCAAAAGTGAAATTATATCTTAAATGACAGAGCCTTTACACAAAGAACATCGACTTACCAAGCGTATATTAAGTAAAAAAAAGCATTAATGTCTTGCCTCCTCTAGTTTGGAAATCTGTAGGAAATAAGATTCCCCAGCAGGAGAATAGGAAAGAATTACTTCTTTAGCTAACAGCAGAAAAAAACCCAGCTGATAGTAGAGAAGGAAATTTCCTAGAGATGGTTGGTTGTCTCTTGAGGAGCTGTGTCTCCTTACCCAGTAGAGGGAGCTGAGATAGATTTTTATTATTATATACGATCTAGAGAAAAAAAACATTTCTCCAACAAACTGTGGGTATGAATATTGGTACATAAAGGAAAAAAGGATTTCAGAGCTGTACCACCAATTCATGCATGGAGTAAGAGGTAAAAATATTACCTTTGGTACTACAAATATTGATAGAAGAAGCAGACTGAGAATACTACTCAACTCCCAAGAATGACATATTCCTCAATTTTCTTTCCAGATATTGGTAAGGAATGTCCTCCCAGAGAGGAAATCCAAACCCCATAAAGAAACTACTCACAGAATTGAGGCCTAATTAAGGACTATTTCCTACCTTAAAGACAATATCCTTCACAACATTTGACTTAGAGGACTTCGGAATAATTATGACCAGAAACTGTTATGTGCCTCACATCCCCTTCTTCCCCTCTACATACCAGACACTAGAATGCTTATTGCAGATAGTTATTACAAACTTGTTTCTCATTGTCTCATTACACGTTGCATAAGTGGAAGGAAAAAAATAACTTTGTCTTAGTTCACTGGTCTCTGATGTAAGAGAAGCCACATCTAATCTTAGGTAAAGGTTATCATGACATCCTGCACATCAAGCCTAATACCACGATTGAATGAGATTTTGGGGTGTATTCCTTAGAAAACAATAAGTAAATTTTGCATCAAAAAAAGTAAATATTTTTGTACCAGAGAGAGGATTACCATGGTTTCTATTTTTTGTTTCTATTTATTCTTCCTCCCCGAAAAAGGATTAAATATTCTTGCCAATTACCATGTGTCCAGCAGTAACTTCTTGTGGAAAGAGTATACTTTCCCATCCTGTAGATGTTGTATTTAGCCATCTGACTTCCTTTGGCCACGGCATACAACATGACATTTTGTGTGCCAAATCCAAGTCGATTATACTCTATCATTACAAACATTTCATTGGATACAAACTCAAACTACTTATTAAAATTAAATTACTGAAGTCTGCTTTTTATTTAAAGTCTTCAAGCTTCAATTTAAGGCAATTTCTAGAAAAATAAATTTTTATTACTGAATGGCAATTTCTTGGGGGAACCTCAAAGTCCCTTTTGGTAAGTGACATCATAGATTACAACAATAACCCTCCTTTCATTATTTTAAGGGGCTCAATCCTAGGCTGCTGATAATATACAAAGAAAGCAACCTATGGCAATTAGTTCTACTACAAAGTATCACCATTTAACCTAAATTGGACATAGAATAGTGCTTGGCAATTTTCTTTAAAATTTTTTAATAATTTGGCGTTAAAATGTTTACCAAATTTTATACCATAGAACATTATTACTATATGATATTTCAGAGACAGAAAAATCTGAAATCTAATAAATTAGGGAAATGTCACATATCTATATTCAAGAAAATATATAATATGTGATGATGTATTTCAAACACAGATAAAAGCCCGGAAAATAGAATGATAAACAAACGCATACCACTACAAAGCTGTTACATCCTAGCATTTTGTCATATTTCTCTTATTTTATAGATACAATGATATAGATATAACTAAAGCCTGTCTGTATAGATCTCTCTGATAGGAAGAGAAATTATCATGTTGAAACAAGCCTTGTCCAAATGGCAATTTTGCACAGCTTTTTATACACCATTCTACCTGTTGTGATTTCAGTTAAAAGTATTACACATTCAGTAAATACCTATTTTGTGCCAGGCTCTTTATTAAAAAGTTGGATTCACTGTTTAAAAAAATGTAAAATTAAGAGGAAAAAACAAACAACTGAGAATTACTACATACAATTATACTTTAGGATACAGGGTAGTCTTTTCCAAAATCACAAAGCTAATAAGGAATTTAAGTGAAGATTAAGTTAGTTCTGGCTCATAATCTAGCTTTCCTTCCTGAAAATCACAAGCATAAAGTAATTTCATCAAAAATCAAAGAAAATGCATATATATATGTATGTATTTATACACACACACACACACACACACACACATATACAATTGTAATATCTCCTGCTAAGGTTCTGAAATTAAGTATCTGGAATTTCCATAGATGGATAGCTTATAAATATCAAGTAATCTGTATATAAATCTACACAGACCTGTATCCTAAATTATAATTGTATGTAGTAATTCTCAGCTGTCTGTTTTTGTCCTCTTAATTTTACAATTCTTCAAACAATGAACCCATCTTTTTAACAAAGAGCCTGACACAAAATAGGCTTATTAAATGCTTAATAATTTTAACTGAAATTTACAAGTAAAACAGTGCATAAAATGCTGCACAATTTTAAAATATTCTTGAAAATATAGTTACAATATTCTTTATAATATTAAAATAGATTATGATGGACCCAAAATTATATTAAAACATTTCTAAAATAAATATTTTATTTTGTGGAAGTCAAACAGAAAGGCTTAAGCTTTGCCATTGCTAAATTTCATTCTCTTCTTTATATTTAGTGAGTTAATGTTCTCACTCATAGGTGGGTGTTGAACAATGAGAACACATGGACATAGGTAGGGGAGCATCACGCACTGAGGTCTGTAGGGGGGAAATAGGGGAGGGACAGCAGGGGGTGGGGAGTTGGGGAGAGATAGCATCAGGAGAAATGCCAGATACAGGTGATGGGGAGGAAGGAAGCAAATCACAATGCCATGTGGGTACCTATGCCACAATCTTGCATGTTCTTCACATGTACCCCAAAACCTAAAATGCAATTTAAAAAAAGAAAGAAAGAAAGAAAAGCCACACATTACAAACGTTTTTACATATAATGATCAAGTAGTAAATGACCTTTTGTAGTTATTCCTGAGATACTCATTTACTATTTCTACTCATTTTTTGCCAGTGTCATCAACTGCGTTCTAAGTTATTTGTGCTTGACTATTTTGCATTGATAGCTAGATTAGAAGTCTTGGGGCTCAGAATATGATACTCCATAATATGCCATCTTGGTAATTGAGAAAACTGCAGAAGCAAGGATACTCTGATCTTCCCCTGACTTTCTTTGTGACAGGGGGTCATACCTAATTGTCTGACTGTTCCATTCCCTGTGCCATGGTTTGAATTTGCCTCCCCCAATTCAAATTCCTGTTGGAAACTTAATTCCATGCAACAATGTTGAGAGTTAGGATCATTAAGCAGTAATTCGTTTATGAAGACCCTGCCCCATGAATGGAGTAATGCTGTTATTCTGGAAATAGGTTAGTTAGTTCTTGAGGGAATGGATGCCTAATAAGAAGGAGTTTGCCCTCCTTTCTCTCTCATGACTTCACTCTTGCCCTTTGTTCTTCCATGGGAAGATGTAGCACAAAAGCCCTCACCAAATGTCAGTGCCATTTTCTTGGACTTCCATTCCCTCCAGAATGGAAGATAAATCTCTCATCTTTATAAATGAACCAGTCTGTGGTATTCTGATATAGCAACAAAAAGATGGATGAAGACATCCAGTATAATACCATTAGATTATCTAATTTTATCCAATCATACTTCTATATAACTATAAAATTCTTCATCAAACCTAAGTCTAAAAATATGCAGTTTTTCCCATTTCTTTGGTTCTTCCTTTCTAAAGCCTCCTGTGTCACATAAAACTTTGGTTAAATGAATCTGTAAACCTTCTGTCTTCTTTATCTGCCTTTTATTATAAGAGTGTTAGCAATGACCCTTGCAATAGATTAGAAAAATATTTTACTTTTTCTCTCCTACAGAAATATAATACTATTTTGAAGTAAGTTATCTGAACTGATTTAATAAAGAAGGAAACAAGCAAACAAGCAAAACAGAAAGAAACAGCTCCATGACACAAGGGGATGAAATTATATATGGATAAAATAGATGTTTTTAATTATTTTAACAACAATATATTTTGCTAAAGAATATAGAATTTGCCAGTTTACTTCTTACTTATAATAAGAAAGATTATGATATCCCCCTAGCAGATGAAAAGATGGAAACTGTTGCAATTAAATGATAGCCAGATGTGAGGTCTTCTGTGTCTTGATCCTTGCATCAGAATGAGACTTAAAGCCTTTTCTTATAAATAGATTCAGGTGGTACTGATTCAGTTTTGTTGCATGGATATATTGTGCAGTGGTAAATTTGAAGCTTTTAGTGTAACCATCACCCAGATAGCGTACATGGCACTCAATAGGTAATTTCTCATTATTCACTCCCCTCCCACTTTCCCATCCTTTCAGGTTTCCGCTATCTATTATTCCATTCTGTATGTCATGGGTACACACTGTTTAGCTCCCATCATAAAGCCTTTTAAAACATAAACTTACCTCATTTTCTCCTCCACTCTTAATTATTGTATCACGTTGTTAAAACAGCTTTTGTAACTTAATACATTTCTTATTATTTACTTGCTCATAACAATTCATTATATCATAACCAAAAAAGTGTGAAGTTTGGAGTTCATTTGTGACTTTGTGACATTTGCTGTCAAAGTATAATGCTGAATATTATGTTTTTATTTTAGATAGTTTAATCCGTTTTAAAAATCATACCTTGGAAGTGGAGAGGTATTCTAGAGATATTTGTTAACATATAAGATCAATACCGGGGGTCAGAACGATAAAAAACAAATAATAACTTATTGTGTTATATCCATTCATACTTAGAAAAAAAGTAAGAGTTGGAAAGCCAACTTGAAGTCCACCAAATAAATGTAAGTTGAGCTTTATCGTGAACAATTATGAAACCAAAATTTAGAAAATAAAATAAGTAGCTACTTTATTTAATTACCACAGGCCAGGATTGCATAGTGTTGTCTGTGAACACTTGAGGGTTTCTGAAACACTTTCAGGAGGTTATGAAGGTCAAGATTATTTTTATGAGAACTTTCTAGCCTTTGTCTTATTCATGTGTTGAGATTATATGGATAATAATGAGCATGAATCAAGGCAATGGCACCTAACTGTAGTGGATTCTAATATTTACTATGCACACACAGTTAAAAAAAAAAAATCAGGTTCATTTAAGAATGCTCTTGATGACGCAGTAAAAATTCAAAATTTATATTGAACATTAACCCTTGAGTATGTATCTTTTTAATGTTCAGCCTGATCCTGCTTCCTTATAATGAAAGTACAATGGTTTCCTCAAAGGAAAGTATTTTTGCCATTGTTTGAGTGATGAGCTAAACTAGCAGCTTTCTTTTCATGGAAAAACATTTGTACTTGTAAAAGCAACTGATATACTTTGGTTATGCAGGCTTGCATATTTGGCAGATACGTTCTCACAAATTAACCAAGTGAGTCTATCACTTCCAAAAAAATAAATTACAGTATTTGTTGGCAATGATAAAATTTAAGCTTTCAGGCAAAAATTGTAATTTAAGAAAAATTGCATCCACCACCATATGCTTGATAGCTTCCCAACACATACTTTTCTGAGGATATTGGTGGTAATATTACCAAGTATGATGTTTTAAATTTTATAATAAAATATGTCAAAATCTGTAAAATCTGCATAACAAATTGAACGAGCATTTCCCAATAGACTAATGTAAGGGGTAGAAAATAATGCAGAAGTAAAAGATGCATTCAAAGTATAACAGAAAACAATGAATTTTAATATACTGCAAAACATTGATTGATATAGGTTTAGATTCCACATTGCCATTATCATTTAAGAAACTACCACTTGCGAGTCTTAGTTTAGAATCAAAGAATATCTACAATTATCTAAATAAACCACTAAAAGGTTTTTCCCTTTTCTAACTATACGTGGGTGTAAGGCTAGATTTTCTTCATATACTTTAGTCAAAGCAAAAGAGAGCAGAGGATTGAATGCAGAACCATATATGTGAATTCAGGGTATTTGCAATTAAGCCAGCCATTAAATTTGCAAATATGCAAAACAATGCCAATAGTCTCACTGTTTTCGGTTTGGAAAAATATCCTTGTATATTGTAAAGCATGTTATTTATGTTAAATTCGAGGGTTTATCATAGTTACTCTTAAATAAATTAATAAGGTTTTTTTTTTTGTTTTTTTTTTGTTTGTTTGTTTGTTTGGCTGGGGCAGTCCTGCTTAGTTGCTTAGGCTGGAGTGCAGCAGCTTGATCTTGACTCACTGCAACATCTACTTCCAGGTTCAAGCAATTCTCGTGTCTCAGCCTCCTGAACTGCTGGCAGGAGCCACCACGCCTGACTAATTTTTGTATTTTTAGTAGAGTTGGGGTTTCTCCATGTTGACCAGGCTGGTCTTGAACTTCTGTCCTCAAGCAATCTGCCCACCTCAGCCTCTCAAAGTGCTGGTATTACAGGTGTGAGCCACCTCTCCTGGCTAGTAGTTTTTAATTGCATTGTTTCAATGTCTAATCTTGAAAATTATAACTCATAAAAATAAAAGTTCATTGAAATCTTCAATAATAAACCCTTTTATACTTTTATACTTTCAAGAGCACAAAGGAGTCTCTAGATAAAAACTTGGAAAATTACTTGAATGGCCTTTTAAACACTTTGCTTCACATCTTTGAACGGTGTTTTCTCAAGTGCAGTACTTTTGCCTTGCCACTGCTAGTTAGCTCTCCTAAAGCCTTCAATTATATCATTGATGCAGGTCACTAAAGGTCATTGGTTGTCTTTGTTTTCTTAGCCACGTCATCTCCCTACATTTTTCCTATGGCAGTAGTTTTCTTTCCCACAATTCTGCCTTTCACGTACTTTCTCATGCTGCAAGATCCATTCAAACTCCTTTCCGAAACCTCTTGGATATTTCCACTCTCTTCCATAGGAAGCCATGTTTTTCTGACCCAAGATATTAGATAGTTATGTAAATCACTGTTCCACATTGCAGTATTATACATCCAGTATGAATATAGTTCTTTCTCTTCCTCATTTGTTAGGTCCTCAAAAGTAATGCCTTGCCTTTCACAGTGCCTTACACAGAGCAAGTGGTTTTTTTTTTTTTTTTTTCCATTCATTTATTCAGCAAACATTAGTGATACTTACAAGGTGTTAGAGAGTAAATAGTTTGTTATATACAGAACTTTGCATCATAAATTTTGATATTATTTGCATAAAGAATTCAGTCTTGTTTGACGCAAAATTCTTCTTATATAACAACATTAAATCCCAACCCTGTCCGTAAGTATTTAGTTAACTAATTCCCAGTGTTTTGTAGATTATATTTACACAAAATTACTCCTTTTAATGAATTAAATGTACAGTCAACTCTTGAACAACATGAGGGTTAGGAGTGTTGCCCTCCACACAGTCAAAACTCTACACATAAGTTTTAACTCCCCCAAAACTTTACTACTAGCCTCCCATTGACTCAAAGCCTTACAAGTAATATGAGCAGATGGTTAACACATTTTTTGTACATTTATATGTTATATACTGTATTCTTATAATAAAGTAAGCTCGAGTAAAATATGTTATTAAGAAAATTATTTTTTAAAACTACATTTATATTCATTAAGTGGAAGTGGGTCATCACAAAGCTCTTCATCCTAGTCATCTTCATGTTGAGTAGACTGAGGAAAAGGAGGAAGAGAGGAGGGGTTAGTCTTGCTGTCTCAAGGGTGGCAGAGGTTAAATAAATGGAGGAGGGGGAGGATGAGGCAGGAGAGGCAGGCATACTTGGTGTAGCTTTTATTGAAAAAATTTCCATGTGTAAGTTGGCCGTCATAGCTGAAACCCATGTTGTTCAAGGGTCAACTGCAGATTACACTTGTTTTTATAAGAATATGTAGAATAATAAATAAGACTTTTATAGAGTAATAAATCAGTTCAAATATAGTCTACATGCATTTTCACATAAAATGAAAGTATGCTTTTGAGCCACAGCCATAGCCCTAAAGGTGTCACTCTGGGCAGCAATACTGAAATGTGATTATAACTCTGAACTTAATATGATCACTGTAATTATTTCAAAAGGTTTTCCCTACTTTGTCTCTTCCACATCACTTTCTGTAAGTACAGTTTCACTTGTACTGTATGGTTATTTGATGAATGTTCGACTCTTCCCCTAAACTTCAAGCTCATGAGGGCAAGAAAGTTACTACTGCTCACTATCATGTCTACAGAGCCTAACATTGTGCTTCTTGTATAGCTGATCCCATGTATTTATTAAAAATAGGTATAAAGAAATAAATTCTCCAAGATGGCAATAACATATGCTTTCATTATGATTTCTACAATCTCAGCTTAGATGTACTTCTATGAGCATTAGTGTTCTGTTTCCAATGTAATTAAACCTTGATGTTTACAGTTACAGAAAAAAGGAAGTAACACATTTAGGATAGTTGAATCTACAAAAAGAAAAGCCACAGACATTATACAAAATATTAAATGCATAAACTAGAGCTGTGATTTAGCACTATGGCATATATTTAATAATATGATGTAATTGACAATGACATTTGTATTCAGAATAGTAGGCAATAGATGAATATTTGTGAGTTGACATTTTATAGAAGCTTAAATATTTATTTTGGTAACATTGCTATTTTGTACATCAAAGTATCCTTAGCCATAGAAATAGAGAAAGCTATTGTAATAGTTTCCAGGCTAGATCATCTGCCTCCGTTTCTCTCTGTCCTTTCCACACCTTTACACGCTTAGTTAGATGGCCACCAGAGTTTCCTCTCTACTCTGTCTCATCATATAATTCCATAACATGGAACTCAGGAGACTATTAAATGTAGTGGTTCTCAATTGGGAAGCAATTACTGACTCCCAGGGAACATTTGGCAATGTCTGAAGATACTTTTGAACACTACAAATGGAGAAAGTGGCTAAAGGTATTACTTGAATCTAATAAGTAGACGCCAAGGAGGTTGCTAAACATTCTATGATGCACAAGAGAGCCCTCCACAATAGAGAAGCGGCAAGCCCAAAAAGGCAGTAGTACTGAGGTTGGGAAACCCTGACTGAAGGTTAAAGTCCATGGTATCAAAGTGAAAGTTGTTGATACGATGATAAAGTCACTCTTGTCAGACCCAGATAGAGTATAGCCAGGAAGTTATGAAGAAGAGGGCTGGCGCATGCTTATATGCCTGAGGTAAGAACTATCCTAAGTGCTTTCTAAAACCCACAAGAAATTTCTTGCAGTTCTTACATGCATTTCACACCTTACTTGCCTTACAGACCTTGTTTGTTTTTTCTGCACATCCACACATATTTCTGTAATAAATTTTATTGGAGCACCCTTTTGTTTGTTTGTTTGTTTGTTTTTGAGATGGGGTCTTGCTTTGTCACCCAGGCTGGAGTGCAATGGTATGATCTTAGCTCACTGCAACCTCCACCTCCTGGGTTCAAGCAATGCTCCTGCCTCAGCCTTCTGAGTAGCTGGGATTATAGATGTGCACTACCACGCCCGGCTAATTTTTTGTATTTTTAGTAGAGACAGGGTTTCATCATGTTGGCCAGGAAGGTCTTGAACTCCTGACCTCATGATCCACCTGCCTTGCCCTCCCAAAGTACTGGGATTACAGGCATGGGCCGCTGAGCCCAGCCATTGGTGCACTCTTTTGTGATGCATCAGATGCTTTACAATTTGCCACAACCTCCAACCATTTGTTCTTGTCTTCAGCTGTCTTCACTTATTCACATTTCCCACCTTACCAAAAACATACATCAAATCTGGGCACACCCTACTTCACATCCACACAACAGCCATGCTAAATTCCTAAATTCCTCAATATGCGCTTTTATGTGTCTTTGATTTTGCGTATTCTATAAAATCACACTGGAGTTCTCTATTAGTGTGTTTCCCAGCCCCATTTGCCTGACGAACTTATCCACGTCCTTTCAGATTTGCTCATTTCCTTTGTGTCTCAGGTATGCATTTTATTGTATGTATCTTATTATATCAGAGTTTGCATAGAATTTCATGTTAGTATTTATGCCTTTGCTTCTCCTTTCTTTGGGGTTTCAAGTCTTTGAAAATTATGACCATGCTATAATTAGCATCTTGTATCATAGCACCTAAGACAGTTCCTGGGCACATATTTAAATTTTTGTTGTTGTTGTTGAACTCCTGACGTGAAATCTATTTCTACTCTACCCTTTAACTTTGTAAATCAATACTACTATACATATAATCACTTGGAATCCAAGTTAAGAATACTTTGCACAATTTCCTTGTCCTCAAAGGTATAGAAAGTAGAATTAACATTGCTTTATTTTTAAATTACAGGGATTAGACTGCAGAAAAGAGACGAATATATCTATTATAACAGGCTAAAAATAGTTAATGTTATTACTAGGGAAGACTACTTTTCAAAATTAATAAATTTGGAGTTGTGAAGTTTAGAGTAATTCAAGGTATTTCTTTGTATTTCTCGGTATGCCCTAAGTTGTCCAAAGCAACCGTGTGTTGCATTAATGTCAGAAAAACAAGAAAAAAAGGAAAATCATTTTATATTTACATTTGAAAGAACAACAGTTTTGTGGGGTTTTTTGTTTGTTTGTTTGTTTGTTTTTTTCTGAGATGGAGTTTCGCTCTTGTTACCCAGGCTGGAGTGCAATGGTGCTATCTCAGCTCACCGCAACTTCCGCCTCCTGGGTTCAAGCAATTCTCCTGCCTCAGCCTCCCGAGTAGCTGGGACTACAGGCATGCACCACCATGCCCAGCTAATTTTTGTATTTTTAGTAGAGACAGGGTTTCACCATGTTGACCAGGATGGTCTCGATCTCTTGACCTCGTGATCCACCCGCCTCGGCCTCCCAAAGTCCTGGGATTATAGGCATGAACCACTGTGCCCAGCCAACAATTTTGGATTAAGATTCAGCTTTTTAAAATTTTGAAATCAGAATATGGAATTGCTGACTAAGCTTCCATCCTTTCAACAAGGAACAATTAGAAAACCTCATAGCATGACCATAGCAGTACAAACCATACACATTTTATATTCCTTCAAGTGTTTTGGAAGAACTTTTCAATGTGTATAACACTATATGAAAACTGCACTTCATTTTTATTTATGTATCAACACAATAGGTTTACCATAGCTAATTTGTTCTTCTAAATTCTTAGATTTAGTTTGCTGAATTTGCCTATAACAGAAGCAGGTAAGATGTTATCAAATGTTAGGTAGCATATCATGATAGAAAGCCTTGGGTTAAATGCTATCACAACTGCAAATATGTGTAAAGACAGACAAATGTCCATTATGTAAATGTGGTGACTTTCTAAGTCTCTGTCCTTTTAAGTGTCCCAAGAGCAGAAGGCAGATGCAATACTATTTCTGTGGCAGGATTTGGCTAAATGTTTAGCTAAATATGTAGCTGGTGGAAAATGACAAAAATCTAGTCAGGAAGGAATTATAAATCAAGTACACTATTATAAGGATATGTTTTATTCAACTTTCTAGGTTCTTATACCATCTTTAAATGGAGGCAAGTGTTCCTTATAATTCCCATATTTAAATAATGCTTATTTCATTAAAAATTTATCTGTGACATTTGCTAGTCATACAGTTGGTTAATGCTTCTATTGTTTATGAGGTACAAACCTAGAAAAGCTGGATGAATTCACATATTTGTATCAGACTTCTAGAGTATCAGGTTCTGAGTATATATTTCAAATGAATATAAATGGCCAATCTATGTGTGTTGCAAACTAGAGCACTCCAATATTAAAAAAACTCTCCAGCAGTAAAATGAAGATTAAAATTAACCAGAACACACACTTACACACACACACACACACACACACACACACACACACACACACAGTTTATAGACATGGATTTAAATAGATTATAAATAACATATTTGTAATATTTTGCCATTACTTTTAAGGCCAAAAACTGCAATTACTTTTGCACCAACCTAATAAACTCACAATTCATTTCAATGCAGCCATAACTTAAAACTAAAATAATTGTAATAATAGTACTGTGTATAGTTAAAACTGTTGTTAAAATGATACCTCATATCTATTGATAATTTCTTAATGCCATGTGTTTGGAATGCCATCTGACTGGTTATAGATACTCCATCAACATTAGAAGTGAATGAACAAATATATTCATATATCAATAAATTAATGAATGAACACTGGACGCTCTTGTACATACTTTACAAGCAGTATCTTATGAAACCTTATAACCCAGTAAGTGATATTTTCACCAATGAATTTTTGAAGCTGTTATACTAAGAATTCTAATGTGGTGGCATCAGCATTATAATATGGGTATTAATTATTTTTGTTTCTCTCTTTTTTCTTTCACGTACATACACATATATTTATAGCATATAAATTTTGCACAAGGTGTTGAATGGACAAAGGCAATATAGCCAGGCTGCAAATACACACTAAGCCTGCTGGAACAGCATTTGCAGGAGAAAGCTCAGAGGCAAAAGCAATAACTGTCCAAATTCATCATTTAGCCCAGAAATCTAGCAGATCCAAAAGACAGATACTAGAGACAGCCCCCAAATTTGGGTTGTGTGATTTATAAGCTAGGCATTGGAAAATAAACAGCTCCCCTTGGGGTGATGAATGAGAAGGGGATGCTGGCTCCCAAGGCTTGTAGTAATCCAAAATTGATTACCTTATGTACCAGGCACTGTTGGTTTCCATGGAGAAAATAGAAGGGTGCTCAACCCCCCACGTCTGGGAAGCCAGCTTGGAGAAATTAGCCTTAGAAAGATTAACCCTTAACTCTCAAAACTAAATGTTAATACTGATTTATATTCTTTCTTGAGCATTTACCTTACCAGTGCTAAGTGCCTGAAACACTGCCTGAACCAGCATTTTAATTCTATAGGATTCCATTGTCTTCCATATTAAAAATCTGGTCTGAAAACTGAAGCAAAAGCAGGGTATATTAAGTATCTTTTATCTCCACCAATAAATAATATCAATAGAATTGAGCAAGATTAGCAATAGAGATACAACTTCTACTTGACTGCCTGGTTGGTCTGAGTGAAATCAGAATGCTCACTAAGAGTGAAACAACTAAGACAACTGTGTGTTTAAGAACAGACAATCATCTTTTACTGAATAGTTTAACATAATTTTTACGTTAGGTTCAAATTTTATCTAAAAAACAAAAGGTTTTACCCATATAACAAAATCTTCATTAAAAAGCAAACTCAAAGTAATTTAAGAGGGATTTGCAAACCTCCAAGTTATACATTTTGCATGAAATTCAATTAACTAAAAAAAAAAAAAAAAAAAAAATCCTGAGGAAATGTTAAGAATGTATTCTATTTAGTTGAATAACACCAAATTTATTACAGCAGGTGTTTTCAACTTGTATTAGCTAAGTACTTCATAAAGGAATTTGTAAAACTATGTAATTCCCTACACACTTTTAGCTTAAGATATCTTGTAAATTTTAATAATACCAAAAGAAGTGATTTTTGCATTTGAGAAATATTTAATGTTTTAAAACAAATTGGTTGTAATCCTTTTAGAAAATGAGTGGAATGATCCTAAATACTATAGGTATTTAATTCCTAGTAAAATATACATTGTTTAAATGCACAAAAAATTGTTTTTTAACATCTCAACTCTTACTTATTTTCTCTTGAACTCATATTTCTCATCCATTTCTCTGATAGAATGTTATCTTAAAATATGTTTTGGAACCTAAAATTGTTTTAACTATCATACTTCTCTGACACAAAAATATAAATTAATATTTGGTATTTTCCTATGATCCCAAAATGCTCAAGTTTTCTTCTGGATTATAAGAAGTATTATTACAAATATTACTGACAGAAACATTATAAATAGAATGCATTTTGTTGGATAACATAAAATTTTGTCTCAGTGTGATGAAAGAAGTTTTTTTCATCAATTTTTTTCATGTATCCATGGATGACTATAAATTATTCCTGGACTAAGGCTGGATACAACATTGATTTCCTTCCTATTTTTTGATGAATATTAGCATTGATGATAACCTTCACATATAAAAAAATAGATGAGACATGTCTATTTATTTATAATGGCAAATGTTAAAAATTAGCATTGATGACTACCTTCCCATAAATAAATGGATAAGAAATGTTTATTTTACAAATAAATTTATCATAATTCTACTTATGAAAAATTTTAAAGTTGTGTCCTTCAACTATTTGTATTCCTCCTTAGCTGTTCATCAGTTAACTTGCAATGATCAACTGAAGAAAGTATTTTTAATCAGCTGAAAATTAGGCTTTTCTTCAAGTGTATTGCATACAAAAATTGGAAACAACCAGACATTGTAAGCACTGTAATCCAGTTAATAGAGCTATTTATTTTTAACATAAATTCA
The DNA here is from genome assembly GCF_009761245.1 of Sapajus apella. Classification (NCBI taxonomy): domain Eukaryota; kingdom Metazoa; phylum Chordata; class Mammalia; order Primates; family Cebidae; genus Sapajus; species Sapajus apella. The sequence goes on from NW_022436942.1 coordinate 43,485,180, forward strand.
TATTTGAAATCATCGATTGTATGGTGTCATGGAGATTTTATGCACTGATGCAAAACACTAGGGTTAACATTTCAAATAAGTGAAATGTGCATATATTTTGTAAAGAAAAAAGATGACTTTAAAAAATATATATATATACATCTGTGGAAAGTGACAGCAACTATAAGGCCTTGGCCAACATTCTAAGACATATTAGTTTTACGTCAGAGTATAGATAGAATTCACAAATTCCTGAATCAGATTCCTTCACACTAACTCTTGAACATATGCTCGTGTCAGTGTCTCTCAATTGGAACAGCTTTATTCTATAGCAGCTATTAGCATCACAGGAAAAGACACTTGATGCTAAAATTTTTGCAGTGCCAGGTGTTATTTTTTTAAATAAGCATTTTATTGAGGTATTTCATACATAAAGAAACATGCAAATTCAGAGTACAGTTCAGAAACTTTACAAAGTGAATATGCCTCTGTAATTAGCAAGGATACCAATAAACAGAATAATATCAACATCACAGGAGCCAACCTAAGCCTCCTTCCAGTCCAGTCATGTCCTCTACCATCACATTCAAAGGAAACTGTTATCTTTATTTCTACACAATTGATTAGTTTTCTTTTTTGTCTGTATATGAATGAGACCATTCCGTATATACTTTTTGGTTCTGGTATATTTTGGTCAGTGCTATGTTTTTGAGATTCATGCATAATGTATTTATCTTGTCCATTCTTTCCCACTTTTTTATATCATGGGTCTACAAACTACATCTCACAGGTTAAGCCTGACTCACCATCCAGTTTTGCAAATAAATTTCTCATATTCCTATTCATTATTTTTATATAATATCTATAGATATTTTTGTATTGCAACAGTGAAATTGTGTGACAGAGACTATATTGTACACAGATATTTACTATCTGTACTGTAAACAGAAAATTTTGCCCACCTCTTCTTTATATTTTCTAGTATTAATATATAAAATTTCTTTTTAATCCCTGAGGTTGAAGACTATGACCTATTTTTGCATGTGGTCTCTGAATTACAAATGTTTTTTCTCTATTTTTGAAAGATTATTATAGAAGAAAACCCACTCTCACCACTCCTATTCAACATAGGACTGGAAGTCTTAGCTAGAGCAATCAGGCAAGAAAAAGAAATAAAAGGCACCCAAATAGAAAAAGAAGCCAAGCTATCACTCTTCACTGACGATATGATTCTTTAACTAGAAATCCCTAAAGACTCTACCAAAAGGTTGGCGGAACTAACAAACAATTTTAGTGAAGTTTTAGTACACAAAATTAATGTACAAAAATCAAATTTTCTACATATCAGTAAAGCTCAAGTGGACAGCCAAATCAAGAACTCAGTCCCTTCTACAATAACCACAAAAATAAACAAACATACTCAGAAATACAACTAAGAAAGGAGGTAAAATATCTCCATAAGGAGAACTGCAAAACATTGTGGTCAATCACAGATGACACAAACAAATGGAGAAAGATCCTAGCTCATGAATTGGAATAATCAGTGGCATTAAAATGGTCATACTGCACAAAACAATTTACAAGTTGAATGCAGTTTATAGATTTCTATCAAACTACCAATGTCGTTTTTCACAGAATCAGAAAAAAACTATTCTAAAATGTATATGGCATCAAAAAAGTGTACAAATTGCCAAAGCAAATCTCAGGCAAAAAGAACAAAGCCAGAGGCATTGTATTATCTGACTTCAAACTATGCTGTAAGGCTACAGTGAACCAAATAGCATGGTACTGGTGCAATAAGAGACACATAGACCAACAGAACAGAATAGAGAACACAGAAACAGTTCTCTATTATAAAGCCAAACACCTGTAGTCATCTGATGTTTGACAAAGGTGACAAAAATAAGTAATGAGGAAAATACTCCATTCCTGCTCAGCAAATGGTGCTTGGATAGCTAGCTGGCTAGCCATATTCAGGACAATTAAACTGGGTCCCTACCTTTCACCATATACAAAAATTAACTCAAGATGGAGTAAAGATTTAAATACAAAACTTCAAACTATAAGAATTCTAGAAGAAAAGCTATGAAACACTTGGAACATTAGCCTTGGGAAATAATTTTTTATGGGCCCTCAAACAATTGCAACAAAACAAAAACTGGCAAGTGGGACCTAATTAAAATAAAGCACTTCCACACAGAAAAAGAAACTATCATCAACAGAGTAAACAGACAACCTGCAGAACGGGAGAAATTTGCAACAGAAGTCTAATATTCAGAATCTATAAGGAACTTAAACAATGTAATAGGCAAAAAATAAATAACCTCATTAAAAAGCTGGCAAAAGACTTGAGCAGACACTTTGTATATTAAAAACAAATGAAGGTACCAGATGATGTTATGTTATCTCAGAAAATAAAGGCTTATTATTTCCTCCCCGGGGCAAATAAATTGAGAAAATATCCCCTTAACATTAACGCAGGCAGAGCTAGCTCAAAGTTTGTTTGCACTTTTGGAAAAGTTTAGTCTTATTCTGACTTATTCTTCTTACTTTCATTGGAAAGCTTTAGGTACCTCTTCATAATGGTTCCTGGCTGGTATGTTTGTCACCTTAGTGCCACAAATTTTCTATAAACTTCAGGCAGTACCAGATTTTCACCCTTACTTTCACACAACTTCACAAACTAGCGAGTGTTTGAGACAGAAGCAAGCCCCAGTGTGACAGCCAAAATCTGTACTAGCTTCCCCATTCCTCCATCATGATTCCTCTTTGTGAAGAAAGCAATTCTCAGCTTCTTGTTTGTATCCATAAATAGTAAATGACATCAGAGAAAAAGCAGCTGCTATCATCAGCTTACTTCTTTGTGGTTCTCTTCTCTGTGGAATACTAACCACTTCAGTTTCATTGCTTCTGCAGTTCTCTGATACCTGTGTCAGATAACTTTATAAATTAGTTCTCTCTAGTTATTGTCCCTTGGAGCATTTGTCCACTCAAAGAAGTATCCTGATCCATCCAAGAGTAGAAGTCTAGCATAACTGTGCTGTTTGTTTCCTTTTAATCTGCCTACTGGCAGAGTAAAGAAATGTTGGTGCATTCATACAACTGAATACTACTCAGCAATTTTTTAAAATAAGGCAGATTTATTATATGTTCTGCTATGGAAACATTACCAAGTTATGTTGAGACACTAGCTTTATTTCTATTGTACACTTTTTGTGAGTTATTTTAATTTTTTAAAATATATACATTAAAAGTACAATTTTTTAATTTAAAAAATCCTGCCAGTGGCATTCCCTGAGTGATTGTACAAATCTAAGACTTAAACTTCCAGTTACAGGTTCAAAATAAAGGAAACAAATGTTTACCTTCTAAAATTCTATCTTTATAAATGTGCATTAACAAACAGGCATTGATGACAGTATGACATAATTAGACAACATGGATGAAGTTATTAGATTTTATTCTAGTTTGATTCTATTACTAGAGTGATACTGGAAAGTCTCTGACTCCTCAGTTTCTTAAGATTCAATCTAGAAATTGATAACACTAATAATATAATTCATTTCTAAAATGTTATCTATTGACGGAAACAGCATTTAATACCCTGACAATTAAGTGAAATAAACAGATAAGTATCTTAGATGATACATCCTCCATTGAAAAGGAGATATATATATTAATTAATAATATAATTAGTATAATTATATTTATATATAATTCATATATAAAATATTATAAATTGACTGAGATATATATTCATAATAAATATATTTATACATTAATTTTTAAGGTTAAATTGATAACTTTAGGTTAACTTGCTATTGTGTGTGTGTGTGTGTGTGTGTGTGTGTGTGTGGTGTTTAAGCTAAGTACAAAGTATATTCTAATTCACTACATTTATTTGATGATTACAAAAGAACTCTCTGGGTCACAGAAGCTTTTACGCTTTTGCCTATATTTAATCGTGAAAGCTTATAACCTTGGCCATTACAGATGTTTTAAATTTTAAATAGCATTTATTAGAGTATTTTTTTAAGTTGTAGAATTTATAGTTGTATAATCAAACTTTCCAACTGTAGAAATTTGGGGGACTTTTGTTTGCTTGTATTTAAAAACAAGATCTTGCTATGTTACCCTGGCTGTCCTCAAATTTCTGGACTCAAGCAATCCTCCCTCCTTAGCCTTCCCAGTAGCTGAGACTCCAGGCATAGCCACGATGCCTGGCTTAACTATAGAGTTTTGATTATCCAATTTGATACAAAGATTTTCCTTTCATAAGGTGTCAAATTTAAATTAATTCATGGGCCAATTTATTACTAAAGCATAAAAAGCTAAGAAGTCAGCAATGTCTAAATTTTATAGCTATTTAATTAAAATAATTTCCAGTGTAATACTTTTGTATTTAGAATGTCTGTGTGAAAATTAGTAGTCTTGTTTTACCGGAGTCAATATATATCAGAAGTGCGCACACTCTGTTATATTTAGCACTATACTAATTAAGTAACAGCCACAATGTTTTAGAATTCAGGTGTAAAGCCACTGCAGCTGACTTTGGATGCCCTGCCCAGATTATCTGAATGCCTTTAACTGTTTCTATAGGCCCATCCCCAGCTTTTGTGTCTTTGCTTTTAAGACCTTGCATTTGCAACTCTCTTTGGAAGGTTTCCCTTGGTCTACTGAGGCAGATTTTCCTGCCCAGACATGCAAACAACTGGAAGTGTTGGAAGTTTCACCAAGCACCCCTTGAGGTTCGATTGTTCCACCCTTAGCCAGTGACTGACTAGTGTAACAGTATGAAATTCCAAGACTTGTGATTTAAGATGTGACAAGCTCTGCGGCATTATTTATACTCCAGAGATACCCTGCAGGGTCAGGCCCAGGCTGAGGCTTTCCTTAAAACTGAACCATTTCTTGCCTTCTTTCCCTTCCCTCCACTGCTTCTCCCACTCTTCTGTGCGGTTGTACCATAAGCATTTTCTTTTTAATGCATCACTTGTGCACATGATTTTAAATAGTCATTTCATTATTGGGCAGCAACTCAGCATAGTGATAATGAAGAAAAACAAGGGACTGTCACCCTCATCTTGATCCTAACCTCCCTTCCAAAAGAAATAATTATCTTGTAAGATTAGAGTCACTCTCTTATCCAGTAGCTATGCTTCTGAAGGTTTATACCATAGATAAACTGACTTTCCTGATGCAAAGCAAGAAGACACTTTGCATACCCTGTATTCATCCTCCTTGGGCCTTAAAATGAGGCATTCAGATAGCCATGCAGGCATCATTACTCTTATTAGAATTTTTCCAATAAGTGGAAACAGCATTACATTCTCACTGTATACCAAATGGATATTGGCTTCATGCATATATTAAGGTTTATTCTAATCAGGTACTTTAAAAGGTATTTGTAACCACTGTTGAAACTCCCAAAGCAAACTATTCTATATTGACGCAAGTTTTTTTTCCAAAATTAAAATGCCACAGCAGATGGTAGTATATTTGAAGCATTTCCAAGTTATTTCACATAAATGTAATTACATTATAACTCTATTACAGAGAAAAAGAAGGATATATGAAGGCCATGTTTAAATTTTAAAAATCATAATCAAATTAAATTGTCAGGTATAATGATACAACTAGAGCAGATGGCAGAGGCAATATCATACTTCGAAATCAAAATAAGTTATTCTATTAATATGAATATTTTTGTTTTTGAAATGTGAAAAATTATAATAAATTACCTTTTCTCTAAATATTCTGTAATTAAAAAAAAACCCCTCTACCAAACAAACAAAAACAATTTTAAATGAAACATACACAACACTCTTAAAACCTCTTCCAAGTTGAATTAATAAAGCAATTTACCTGCTTCTTTTAAAAAAATATTTCTCAAATTATATTAAATTGTATTTCCCTATGTGTTGGCACCAGATATATACCCGAAATAACCGTTTGATCTTTTCATTTCATAAAATTACCATTTCCAGCTGTAGAACTTGTGATTTTATACCTCTTTTTATACCCTTGTCCAATTAAACAGAGGACAAAAAGTGTCAAGCACTCTGTATCAGTGCTTCTCAATTATGAGCAAGCATAGGAATCTCATGGACTGCCTGGTAAAACACAGGTTCCTGGTTGCCACCTGAAGAAAGTCTGATGGAATAGGTCTGGGGCGGAGCTAGAGAATTTGCTGTTTTATTAGGTTGGTGAAAGAGTAATTGCAGTTTTTGCTCTTGTAACAATGTAACAATGGGAATGTTTTGAGTATCAGGAGACACTTTTGGAACACTGTAACAATGAGAATGGTTTTAAGTATCAGGAGAACTTTTTTTGTAACAATGTAACAGTGGGAATGTTTTAGGCATCAGGAGAACACTTTTAGTTGCACTTTCTAGGTGAATTTATCCCTTCATTTTCCAAAAAAAGAATAAGTTGGTAGTGGGATTCTGGCCACATACCCTCTTCTCTATAGAAGTATAACAAAAAATGCCAGATTTGGGGTTGTCTTCCTTTTTATTTGCCTTCAATATTGAAATCAAATTTTAAATTATTTCAAAAGATAAATTTGGGGATTAATCAAGAAGACAAAAGACTAAGTTCATCCAAGCACATGACCGTTGTCTCTAGAAAAACTTCAGGAAAGCTCAAAAAAGAATCAACTTCTGAGGAGTGTCAACTCCTTTCATCCTGGCTCCTGTCACTTTAACTCTGACCCTACCACACCAGCCTTTTATTGGATGTTTGGCTTATCCTTGATTGCTTGACAACCTTCATTAGTTCTATAACACATTGGGAAACATAAGTAAAAAGTGAGAAGAACCACACAGTTTACATCCTTAAAAGAAAGGTTGCAACATGTAACTTGGAATTAACTAAACCCTGAGATTGAATCCTGGTGGAATCTTGGACTTGGTCACGTGGTATCTTCAACCTCTAGACAGTTTGAGTCTATAATGACTCCCAAATTTCAGAAGACTCTTATAATGTATTTTATTAAATAGTTAAGTGTCTCAGGTTTCAATATTTTATCACAAACACTTCAGAAGTTTCAGCAAGTCTTTTGTTGGAGCTGTTAAATATTTTGGAGAAACTTCTCTATTCTTTATTGTGTCTATTACTGGATTGGAATTCTAGACACTCCCTTTGTAATTATCTGTTTTATGAGATCTTGGACAAGGCACTTTACTTCTCTCAGCTTCACTTTCACTCATCTGAAATATAAATTGGGCCAGATGATCTGTATCACTCTTCTCTTTCAGTTCAGAACTATTGCAAAAACCATTTCCTTGTGCCACATTTCTTAGACGATTTTCTTTTGGAGATGGTGAATGTACATACTCTCTATCCCTGAGAAAGAAGAAAGATGAAGGATAAAATTAGGTTTCCACATTTTTCATGAAGAAAACTGTATTAAAATTATTTATAGGACTTAAACTACTTCCCCAGGCCAATTTTCTAATCCCAGAGGTAATGTTTAGGTTCTCCATAAACCTGTATTGCTTAATTACTTATACCCTTGGAGAAATCATATTACTACTCACTGCAATTTAATTGACACTAGAGAGTGGTGTTACTTGATCGGTTTAAAACATTATCACACTCCAGATTTCTTTAATAAGCATAGCTTTCAAATTCCTAACATGGATTTTTAGAGAGGTTTCATAAATATACACAAGGTAAATTAAATACTGCTTAGCATCATATACATATAAAAAGACACCATTTGAAACAGGATCTAAAAGGACTAGTTTCAACTTATACCACTTCTAATTTTAATAACAGTTTGACAAAAACCTGGCTTTTCTTATGCTTCCGTAGAAAATCTTTAACTTTAAAAGGAGCCAGACCCTTGCCATGCAGGGCCCCAGGCCAGCCATTTACAACTTGGAGTCTGTTGTTCTGCATCCAAGCGTGTCACTTCATCAGAGCTAAAGCATCTCTTTTAAATCTGGAGAACAGCTTTCCGGGCAGAGTGGGAACAGAACTCTTTGGCCTCCTCCCCATGATATCCCTCTGAATCATCAGAGAAGTACCTCAACATGGTGGGCCATCAGTTTGGATAGGATTATCAAGTCTGTCTAAGCTCAACTTGTCTTTGAGGTTTCCCATCTCTACACAATCTGCTCTCACTCAATAGAGAAACAGTCAGCTCTCTGGTTAATGTCTCTTATCATCGATCTTAGAACTTACCTTTCTGACAGCTGTTAGCCTTTAGCAACCCAGTCCGAGACAAGCAGAGATATTTAGAGGGACCACCTTTATCTTTTGAACATCATAATATACTTAAAATAAACCGAGTAAAATCTATTTAAACCATTATCAATATAAACCAATAGCTCTCCTTTTTACAGTCCAAACTCTTAATTTTACTAACTTGGGGGAAAGAAGTATTAAATTTCCAGAAGAAAAAAAAATCAAGATGTAGAGGATACAGAACAAATGATAGGTTCGAGAATTATGCAGAGTCACCTGATTGAAGTCAAAAACAAGTTTAGTACAACCATGAAATGTTACATTGACAAACTTCAAAATCAACTGCATAGGTAGCATGGTGGAGATACAGTGATTTAAAGGAAAAATATTTGGATGCTTACTTAGTCACTTAACGTGAAATAAGAGTATAATGAGAATGTAGAGAAACAAGTTTGCTCTGCAGGCGTTGGAGAGACTAATCTAATGTTGGACTTCACATCTAAAGAAAGGGTTTTGAAAAAAATCTAGAGTAATTCTTTTTAAAACCTTCATATAACACAACAATGATGATTGAAGGAATTGATGGCTAACAAGACCATCTGGCCAATTGTGGGTTATACTATTATTGGGTTAGGCAGCAACAAACAACAACAACAACAAAAAAACCAATTTTATAATGCTCTAAAACTTTTGCAAAAAGACTAGTTCTGTGCTATTCCTGAAGATAAAATTAGGTTCAAAAGAGCAAACATAAAACTAAAACATATTTTGGCTTAACATAAAACATCAACTTTCAAGGAATTTGAGTGTGTAGCAGAAAAATAAGCTTCTTCATCAAATATAGAGCTGAGCATTAATGGAAATGTTCATGGAGAAATTATATGACTAATTCTCAAAATGACTCCTACCCTAGATTTAAATTAGAAAATGGAAATTTTATTTTTCTGGCCAATATAATAATCTATGATTCTTCCATCCGAAAATGAGCTTCTTAAAGAAAGGGTCTTCTTTTCTCTCATACTCCTTAAATTGGAAGCCTCCCATTGAAATGGTGTTATGAATCATAGTGTTTCTTTCCTTCTTAGTGCAAATGAGTAGGTTTTCTAATAAATTCATCTAGCATGTATAACAAAGGGGATGATGATATAACCCAATACTAAACAGAGAGAAAACAAATAGTTTTAAACAAATTTTTTAATTCATCCTTTATATTATAGGGTTTTACTTAAGCCAGATTTATTTAAGCCTGATTTATATAGTCATTGCTCATGCTTCCTTTGGTAACTGATAATGAAAATTATCATTTCTTTTTATTGAAATCTAAGACATGTCATAAAGAAATTCTTCTGCTTGAAAGCCTTCAAACTTCATTTTTCAGAAAAATACGGATTTTCTGTGATGAAATGTTTCCTTTCAATTTCACGCATGATAAAATACATGTAGCAAATAATTTACATAAGATCCCTTCAATTTGTACAGTGGAAGCTTTTTTAATTTACAAAGGATTTTAAACATAAAAAATTTCATGGAGAAAACAGCGAACGTTTAAAAATCTTACTGCTTAAAAGTTTCAGGTTACATTTTAAAATAAACCTCAAATGCTGTGTTTTTGCAAGATTTACACCTCAAAACTGTTTCTGTTTAGTTGATATTTATGTGGTGTTTCATATTTCCTGCCTCTAAAAAATATTCTTTGGAGGATATTGGCACATTTCCTCTGTGCAATACCACTGCAAGAGTATTTAAAGAAAAAGAAGACACTTTGGTAGGCTGAGGCGAAAGGATCACTTGAGGCCAGAAGTTAGGGGTGTCCGTGAACTATGGCATGCTGTTACACTCCAGCCTTGGCAACAGAGTGAGACCGTGTCTCAAAAATAAATAAGTTAAAAAAAAAAAAAAAAGAAAGCATTCTGGCAAGTTTGTATACTAGCGTTTCAGACTGAGAGGTTTGAATTTCAAACTGTTTGGTCCACTTCACAAAGATAGTAGAAAATTGGTAGCTTTGTGTTAGAGGAATGACAGTATTACTGTTATAGTACACAAAAGAGACATGCATATTCTTCAGAATAAAACCTTTGTGTGAGTCTTTTCAAATGGTGCTGTGCTGTCACTTATATAGGGATGAATTTTCTGACATTTTCCATCTCTTTGCTGTAGTGATAAATTCTGACGTTTTCGTGAAGATAACATATGTATTTTAAAATTTAAAATGATTTAAAAATTTTCATAATTAAGATGAAATAAGAGTCTAACTTCACTACATGTTTCTAATAATTATGTTAAAACATAATGTGTTTTGATGTTTTCCAAACATACTGCAGCCTAATGCAAGTGAATTTCTCTCTTCAAAGAGCTTTTGATACTTTTTATGAATTATGCTACTCTAATACATTCTGATTGTTTCAGGTTGAATATTTAGCTACAAGTTCTATTAGCTTCAATTAGTGACATATAAAATGGTGCAAAAGGAAGCTATGAAAGATATTCTACAAAGAGGATATTCGATTGTCTACGTGTTAATTTTAGCTTGAGATAAAAGACAGGCTGTTTAATCATACAACTTTTCTCCTGTAAATCTTGAATTTCCAAATTAAATTGTCAGTCCCAAATAAATTGCATGGCAGAAAACAAAATTCTAAAGTTAACTGTCTCAAATCTCTACGAGAAAAACTAAAAAGAGGAGTGACAGAAATTAAAAGACTCTATAGTCAAGTTTCAGAGCACAATACATTTATTTTTGATCAAAAAAAGTGACACAAAAGGATTAGGGTATATTTTCCCCCACTGCAATAAAACACATGGTGAAAAAAAAATGGTAAAATGTTGATCATAAGTCTGAAGTGGCAGAGTTCAATATTAAAATATGAGAGGAACCCAGAAATGTGAACTTGGGTGATTGTACTGATGGGAGAATTAGACATTCCTAACATGTTGAACTTAAACATGATCATATGACTTGCTTTGCTAAGGAAATATAAGTGAAAGTGACATGTGTCACAACCAGACTGAAGGTTTAAAAAACCAGTATGTAGCTTACCACATTATCTTTTCATTGACTCTGCAATTCTGGAAGCCTGTGTTGTGATGGAACCATCATCAGCCTGGACCCAGAGATAACAATTAAATGCATAAAGTCACTCCTTGCCCACAGTAGACACGAAGTATGTATAAGAAATAAACTTTGTTGTTTTAAATAAGTGAAATTTTCCATTTGTTTTTATTATGTGATAATTTATGTTACTCTGACTGATAACACTAAGCCATGTGGTCTTTCAGGCTATCACCAGGAGTGACAGAAGAGAAACGTGTCCTCTGGTGGCCTGGAGGATTCTGGACCATAGCACCTTTTAGATCAATGCCATCAGAAAAACATTTATTGAGGAGCTAGAATTCCTTAATTATATGATGGATATCTGTCATGAAAGAGAGTCACATACACACATTACTAAAGCTATACAGGGCAGATATAACTTAGACTTTGCTGGAGAAAACCATACAAACAGAGAAGTAATAGAGTTCATGTGGGCCTGTGGTCTCTATAAGTTATATATAAAATATCAGACTCTTGAGGGAACATCACAATTTATACCCTACTTCTCTCTTTACATTATAGTAATACTGCAGAGAAGAAATATTAGCAGATACAGGGATATCATCATTATAACTAACAAAGGTTAGTTTGGAATATAGTATATTGGGATAGTCAAAATGGGTTTATCATTTCCCTAATCACCAATCTTGACCCTATAAAAACCCTCCCAAGGATTTGTGCTTACAGAAGAGACATTCCCAGTGATAGACTTACTGGTTAGGACAAAGATACAAGAAGTTTGAAAGAAAGCAAGTTTTTTCTACATAGAAACTTCTGAAAGATGAGCTACACCCAGTCAAGAAATGTCAGCAATGTCAACTCACTCAGTTTTCTTCCATGAAGAGAAATAAGACAAGAGGGCAAGAGTATTCAGGAAAATTCTCTTTAATTGAAACTAGTGGCAAGGGATGAGTCATTTCTCAGCAAGAACATTTTGTTGTCCTAATCATGTGAGTGTAAACCTATAATCAATGGTCAACCAGAAGTATGGCTCAACACCTTGGAAGAAGACATAAGCAGTTTCTCGGAATAATCTGATCCATTCTTTTACAGGTGACCTTTCAATGTCAATCACTGTTGGTGAGATAAGTTTAGCCTAAAGAGGGTTCTGAAATGAATAAGAACATTGCATTGAATATATTCATCATAAGGTCAATTTATACTCATGACTAAAAACAATTTCTTATTCCATTCTCCTTTTATTCTATGTCAGGTTACTGTGTCCAATACAGCCTATACGACCATGAAACAGAAATGACAACATCAGCATAAACCTCAGTGAGATATCCCACTAATAAATTGCTGATGCCTTTCCTTATCAACTTCCCAAGAAAAATTTAAAATTAAAATTACATTAATTTGCATTATAAAGTCAAAAGAAATAAAGTCAAATATTAAATTATTTACCCTGTAAATAAATGCAAAGAGAGTGAAGGTTAAAGTCTATCTACCCATATTCTATATTTTGCTTTGTCTGTCAGCAGTGTTCCTCAAAATCAAGGAGAGTTGTGTTTTGTTTCTTTATCTGTTCAGCAGCTGCAGTCTGTGCTCTCTCTCCCTGAAAATGGTTGTAGTTCCATTACATCAATTTAATGCCAAGTATTTCAAGAGCCAAATATTTAACAAGTCTAAATAATTAATCAGCTTCACAAAGATTATCACTACACTGCTTAACATCCACCAAATTTAGAAAACAAGCTAATCTGCAGCTCCAACATCAGTTACTCCAGACAACAAAATATTATTTCCAGAACACAATTAGGGGTGCCACAGGCTTATTGCTATGTTAATGGCAGAGGTTAGGCAAAGAACACCTTTCACTTCAGCCTCAGCAGGATCCCTTATAACAATTGTCTATAACAATGTAATAAAATCTATGACTTGTGAACCTAACCATTCAGAGAAATATACCATGAGTAGTTCATTTTCGTACACATCCTGTGTTATCATACTTGGGGAGAGGAAATGCTGTCTTATCTTTTTTCACAAAGAGGCATTTAATCCTTACTGTTTTCTCAATTCATTGAAACCTATGCAAGCATGGAAACACCTGTCACCAATTTTTACTTGAGCTGTTTTCCCACTTTTATTCAGAGCTTAAGTCCTGTTTCTTTCTTTTGCTACCTGTTTTTAGCATTTCAGTATCAAACTGAATATGAATTCTTTGCAAATGCATGTGTCCATTAAATGACTCAAAACTAAGATAACTGCCTGCTAAGAAAGAGGCTGCCTCATCCACCATTCGTTTTACCTAGAGAATCACCTGCAGCAGATTTGGAACTGAAGCTGCTGTTGAAACTGATGAATCCATGTCTCTAGGACCCTGGTGAAGATTAATGCAGTCATCATGATATATTTTCATTAGTGCTTTATTATATCAGCCCTTGAGTGGGTTTTCTCTGCTACATTTTTATCCACACTAGAGAGAGAAAACTCTAGTGTTTTATTTTCATTCGTTTTCCTCTGCTCCCTTTAGGAAAGCTCAGCTGCATTTGTATAGTTAAACTTACTTAATTTCCCCCTCTCTTTACCTAAGGCATCTAGAGCAAGCATTATTTCTTATGTTAGGCCCCTTTCTATTGGTTTTTGGCCCAGATATTTTTCAGTAGAAAACTGTTTTGTTGGAACCCCCAGTGAGAAATTTGAAGCCATGAGTTCTAGGACTGCCAAAAGAATCAACTGTTCCGATATCTTGCCCATTTCAGATTCCTGATTGAATAATCTTTTTCAGGAGATAGTCTCCCATCATATGCTATGTTTAGCCAAGTCCCGGGCTCAAGCTATCATCGTCCTCTTTAATTCTCTTTGTATCATCTTTCCTATGTCTCTCCTAGGAATCCTAATTCCACATATTTTTGAAGTACACTTTCTCAGGACTCAAGCATTACCTGGGTAATTTTCAACATTATGTCACCTTTGTTCTCAAGACAGCATTTCCCTGCTTACATTTTACTGACTTTCAGGGTCTTCTTTTCTCACAAATGATCAGAGTTTTATTTCATACAGTTGTCCCAATTTTTTCATTCTTTTTTCTGTGTGTGTGTTTTTCCATATAGCATTTCTAAAATACTGCTTTTTCCCCCAATTGTTCTGGTTCTTCTTATTCTTCTCTCTCTTTTTTTTTTTTTTTTAAATGTACACTGATGTATCTAAGTGCCTAGAACAATGCATGGTACAGAGCTTTTGCTCAATTAGTACTCACTAAATAAATGACTGATTATGTTGCAACCTCAGTTCAAGATTGGTCTCTTTATAGTTTTAATCTAAAATATTTCAAATTACTGGAAGCCAATCTACTGCCATTCTTTTAGGCCTACAATTAGAATTTTCCACTCATTTAACTGAAATACAAAATAAAATGCAGCAAAAAACTGTTCTACCACCTATGGCCTTAGAGATGGAGATATAAAAATGTATTTCCTTACAATTTTTGTTTCAACCACAGTTGCATGCTTACTGCATTATAAAGCCTTATTCTCTTCTTTAGACCAGGCACTTGCTATGCGTAAGGACGCTCATCTATATAAAAATAGCCACATACCTTATCTAAAGACATAGTGACAGAACATGTCTTCTTTCAGAAAGTGACATTTAAGACTTTTTTTCTAGTAGTTCATACTACAGAGTCACCAGTTGCCAGTTTTAATTGAGGGATTTTTTTCCTTATACATTCAAATCTTATTTTTTTTTAATTTTATTCATTTTAGATTTTGGGGTACATATGAAGAACATGCAAGATTGTTGCATAGGTACACATGTGGCAGCGTGATTTGCTGCCTTCCTCCCCATCACCTATATCTGGCATTTATCCCCATGCTATCTCTCCCCAACTCCCTACCCCCACTGACCCTTCCCTATTTCCACCCAACAGACCCCAGTGTGTAGTGCTCCCCTCCCTGTGTCCATGTGTTCTCATTGTTCAACACCCGCCTATGAGTGAGAACAGGCATTGTTTGATCTTCTGCTTTTCTGTCAGTTTGCTGAGAATGATGGTTTCGAGGTTCATCCATGTCCCTACAAAGGACACAAACTCATCATTTTTGATGGCTGCATAATATTCCATGGTGTATATGTGCCACATTTTCCCTGTCCAATCTATCATCGATGGGCATTTGGGTTGGTTCCAGGTCTTTGCTATTGTAAACAGTGCTGCAATGAACATCCGTGTGCACGTGTCCTTATAGTAGAACGATTTATAATCCTTTGGATATATACCCAGTAATGGGATTGCTGGGTCACATGGAATTTCTATTTCTAGGTCCTTTGGCTTCCCTTTTAGGCTCCCTGTTTTTGCAATCCAGAGCCAGTGTGGTTTAAAGTACTTCCAAAACTTAGAGCCATTCCCCTCAGCAGAGTTCACACCAACATCCTTCAACTCTGCATATCAAGCTTGCCCATAAAATGTTTCTTCATTGTTTATTTGCACTGGTTGTCCCTTTCCAACCAGGTAATATATTTATTCACTATATGGTATCTTTGCAAACTAAGATTAAGCACTGTTACCCTGCTCTGAGAAGAGGATAAGACTACTCTGAGGAAAAATCTTAATGGAAACCAGATTTGGACAAAATAATTCATATAGAATAATCCTCCTTTATATGTGACTATCTAGATTAATCCCCCAAGTCCATCAAGTTTGACTTACTTTCTCCATTTTTGAATATAAGGAATCTGAGCTTTAAAGAACTAAAATAACTTTACAAAATCACACAACCTTCCATTGCCCATAGTTTCTAAGTCTGTTCACCTATTCACCACTGAAAATTTTATATGAATCTTTAATTATATATGACTTCAACCACCTATAAATAATTCCTCAAAGCTTTTGTAACTGTTTCTATTATCTCCCTAGTCAAGAATTTTCCATGTAGGTTCTTTACCTTTAGATTGCACCAACAGAGTCAAGGGAAGTATCTCTACAAAAAAGAAAGTCCCCTTTCCTCACTTAAGTGCAAATTTCAAATGAGTTTAGATTATTCTGAAGTAGCGATTTTCAGTTAAGACTATGATATTAAACTGTGGACTATTCTGGACTATTATATTGAAAGGGGGAGATTTAAAAAAAAAAGGAAAGACCAGAAATAATTTAGGAGAAAATAATTGTGGCATCTAAATATAGAAAAACTAATATTTGAAACATAAATAATAAATCCTAGGTTAGGAGGTGGTCCCTAAGATACCAGGATGTTCTTCGTTTATACTCTCCTTGTCTCCACTCTCACTCTTTCTCCCTTTCTCTTGTTTTTTCCCTCCTCATCCCACCATATTAAGCTCTGTACTATACAAAATGACATCGAATACACATGGGAATTTTAGAATGATTTTTGATGAAATATAGATTTAAAAATGAATACAGATATAAAAATTAGGTGTGACTTTAAAATACTAATTGAGTTTTAGCCATAAAAAAAAGTAGAATTCATGTGTAAAAATACCTATCATTCTCTTAAAATCTTGGCCAATTGTGCAGTGTCTATTATTAGAAATTCAAACTTTTGAGTTGTCTTCAGAGCATGAGACTATATTTTGGAAATGTTCATCTTTGTGAATTTCAGAGTGCAATTTGTTTTCAGCTAATCATTTGAGCTTGCACGTACTTTGTTAGAAGAAAATCTATCTTCTTTTTGATTTCCCTATACTCTATAACTATCAAAGAACCTAAAGGCTGGCAGTCTGAAAAGGGATTTAGTTTGAGCTTAGACTCAAGAAGGAGACTCTTAGCTTTGAATGATTCTCCTATAATCTGCTTCTTCCAGACTGAATTGAAAACTGGCATTCTATGTTGTCCCATTTCTGAGATGAAGCCTGGCTAACCTAGACCTCTGTAGAGGTCATCTGCTACTTTGACAAAGAGTAAACTTATTCCTCACTCTAGGCTTAGCCAAGGATGTTCCATGCTGTGCTTTCATACCTTCAGTTCTTAGTATTGATTCCTTTCAGGTTCATACACCTTACAAATTCTGAACTACTATACATTTCTTTAGGCAGTTCCACATTAAGTTTTCCAACTTTTAAGGAAAATGTAACACATCGCCTACTTTCCCTAGACAAATGGGCTACATCATAAGTGGCTACAATAAGAAGTGAGTAAAATATAGATAACTTTTTACTCAAGCCTCTACAAAGTGTATCTCTTCTTTGCAGCCTAATAAAAAGTTAATGGAAGTAGAAGTGAAATATATCTGCCTACTCTAATGAGGGTATGCTTGAGGAAAATAAAATGATGTAGTGGCAGATGTAAGGCTGATGAGAAAGGACTTCAGCAACCCGGGCATCAGCTAGCAAGGAGCTGCAATAAAAAATCAGAATAGAAGCCAAGAATCATAAAGCCATTACTGGAAATAACAGAAGAAAATAATGCTATTAGTGACAGGGATTTCTTCCCACACCCCTCTGACAGAATAAACTTCAAAAATTCAAAGATAATATGTTCTTTCAAGGAAAATGTGTTTTTGCCACCTTCCATAGGGTTAATAAGTAATCTATTCTCAGTAATTTAAATCTGAATTTTGGTTGGGTTTTTGTTTTGAAATTATGCTGGGTAAGAGAAAAATAAAGCTAGAAATGTATTATTTGACAAAGCTTTCTGTTACACTTGAAATTTAGTTTTGGTTTTTGGTAGAAAGCAAAACTCATTCAGAAGTGAACATATTAAATGAGAGGGATGTTCGAATTGTGATATAAGTCAAATATATTCTATAATTATAAGTAAGAACTGAGTTACTGACAAATAGTTCTGTCAGATTTTTGGCTCTCCAGTCCTGGTAGATTCAGTTTTATAAAGAGTCTTACTTTATAGTCACAACTCATGAAGATAGGTAATTTTATTAAAATTTAGAATGCTAGAAACTAGGAGAAAAACTCATTAATGGGTTAACTTTTGAAAAATTAATAAAATACATGTTATAAAAATTAAAGTATCATTTTTTTCTGGCTAAAATGTATACTTGTAAAAGTGTCTGTTCAGTTTAATAATTCACGAAGTAACCAATAAGATGAAAAGGCAAATTAAAAAGAGAATTTGAAAATAAAGGGTTTATGTAGTCAGTCAGTCAACAGAATTGAATGAAATAAATTTGCTAATAGATACAACCTGGTAAATGTTCTAAAAGGCTATAAATCTATAACATTTGGGATTACCTTTTCTGCCAGATAAAAATCTAAGTTTTCATGTAACAGTTAACATTTTAGTTCTCAGGGCTCTAATTAAATATTAAATACTAAAGTCAAGCATAAGCGCTTTCTCCTGTATAACGAAATAAGTTTTGAATGAGCCTCTTGAAACCTGAAAAGCTGTACAAGACTTGAAAGAAAGGTCATCTACCTGTTTTTCTTTTTTCAAATTTGGATATTTTTCTTAAAGTAAAAACAAATAAAAAGGTGTTCTGTAAAGAAGAATTCATACTAGGATAATAGTTAAATTAGGATTTTTTTTTCTCTTTAAAACTGAAGTGAGATACTAAAAATGAATATTTATTATATGTAATGGCAGATCATCTTCTCCAAATGTATACAGATTTTTTTAAAAAAAGATATTAACTGAATACAAATAACGTTCAATTTAGAATTACAGTATTCAGTTCAATCATTGGCAATGAAAAAGCTTCAAATCAGAAGGATATGGAAGACTATACTTTTTTAAATGGGTGTTACTCAGGAAAGCCTTTTTTCTTTAATTGTGAAAGTTTCCCTTAGAGATTTGAACCCATAAGGAAAATCACTCAGTATCAACCTGACACATCAGGATATAAAATTTGGCATGGGTGCAGCAGAAATCTATGGCTTTAATTTGGTGATTCCATGTCAGGAAATAGTTTTTCTCTTTTATATTCTTGTTTTCACTCCAATGAAAGCCCATTTTAAATAATTACAATACCAGCCTCAGCGTAAGAGTAAGATCAGTCAGCCACTCATAAACAAATGTAGATGTGTGAGGTAGGTGTGTTTTAAAACACACACAACACCATTTATTTAAAATATTATTATTAAATATTGTGAAGTAAATCACTTATTTAACAATGTATTTTACTCAGTGGGTTTTATAAAATATTTTTAATACTTCATTTCTAGGATAAAGTATTCCTTTATCCATGGGATTACACAAATATTTATATGTCTGCAGAAAACAAAGTAAAATTTGAGAGCAAAATGAAATTTGAGAATATAAGCATCTCACAATTATCATTAAAAGTCATTCTTTAATAAGCAAAAATTCTATAGTAATTACCAACATTTTAATGACACCTAGCTGCCACAAACTTACATAAAAATATATTTTAAATATCAATGTGTATCTTTAATAAATATGAATTAAAGATCTCAGCAGCATCATATTTTACATTCCCTGGAAAATGATAATATGAAGAATTTTCAAAGGAACATTTTTTGATCAAATATCTTTGAGAAACACCTACTTAAACTATAATTTTAGTTATATGGACTATTAATAATAATAATATTTATTTATTTATTTTGAGACAGAGTTTCACTGTTGTCACCCAGGCTGGAGTTCAGTGGCGCGACGTCAGCTCAGTGCAACCTCCGCCTCCGGGTTCAAGCAATTCTCCTGCCTCAGCCTGCCAAGTAGCTGGGATTACAGGCATGTGCCACCATAAACAGCTAGATATTTATTTATTTATTTATTTATTTATTTATTTGTATTTTTGGTAGAGACAGGGTTTCGCCATATTAAGCAGGCTGGTCTGAAGTCCTGATCTCAGGTGATCCACCTGCCTTGGCCTCCCAAAGTGCTGGAATTACAGGCATGAGCCACTATGCTCAGCCTAATATTATTATTAAGAAGTATATAGTTTGATTCTTGCAAACTTATTTCACCTTTTGTAAGAATCACCTGAATGTCACACTCTGAAAAATTTCATGCTAAACCTCTATTTTGGCATATACAAAATTGTTCTAGGGAGCTCATCTGATAAACATCATAAATAGATGAAAATTCTATCAAATCAGAATAGAAGAAGAATGTTGATGCATGAAAAGCACTCTTTTCAAGTATTCATAAAAATTAATTTTCAAAATAACACTTTTTTCCAGGGGAAAAGGAAGATTATCTCAAAATCTAAAAGAATCAGTATTAAGATGTTGGTGTAAATATACTTGCACTTCTTTACTTTTTTTTAATATATTTTATTGCACTTTAGGTTCTGGGGTACGTGTGCAGAACATGAAGGATTATTGCATAGGTACATACATGGCAATGTGGTTTGCTACCTCCATCCCCCTGTCAGCTTTTTCTGGCTGACATGTTAACCCTTGGCAACCTCCCTACCCCCGCTGTCCCTCCCCTATTCACCCCACCAACAGAACCCAGTGTGCGATGCTCTCCTCCCTGTATCCATGTGTTCTCATTATTCAACCCTTGCCTATGAATGAGAACATGTGGGTTTGATTTTCTGTTCTTGGGTCAGTCTGCTGAGAATGATGGTTTCCCGATTCATCCGTGTCCATGCAAAGGACAGGAACTCATCGTTTTTTATGGCTTTTTAGTATTCCATGGTGTATATGTGCCATATTTTCTTTATCCAGTATATCATCGATGGGCATTTGGGTTGGTTCCAGGTCTTTGCTATTGTAAACACTGCTGCAATGAACATACATGTGCATGTGTCTTCATAACAGAACAATTTATAATCCTTTGGATATATGCCCAGGAATGGGATTTCTGGGTCAAATGGAATTTCTATTTCTAGGTCCTTGAGGAATTGCCACACTGTCTTCCACAATGGTTGAACTAATTTACACTCCCACCAACAGTGTAAAAGTGTTCCTATTTCTCCACATCCTCTCCAGCATCTGTTGTCTCCAGATTTTTTAATGATCACCATTCTAACTGGCATGAGATGGTATCTCAATGTGGTTTTGATTTGCATTTCTCTAATGACCAGTGATGATGAGCATTTTTTCATAGTTTGTTGGCCTCATATATGTCTTCTTTTGAAAAGTGTCTGTTCATATCCTTTGTCCACTTTTGAATGGGTTTGTTTGTTTGTTTTCTTGTAAATCTGTTTTAGTTCTTTGTAGATTCTGGATATTAGCCCTTTGTCAGATGGGTAGATTGCAAAAATTTTTTCCCATTCTGTTGGTTGCTGGCTCACTCTAATTATTGTTTCTCTTGCTGTGCAGAAGCTCTGGAGTTTAATTAGATCCTATTTGTCTATTTTGGCTTTTGTTGCCATTGCTTTTGGTTTTAGTCATGAAGTCCTTGCCTATGCCTATGTCCTGAATGATTTTGCCTAGGTTTTCTTCTAGGGTTTTTATGGTGTTATGTCTAATGTTTAAGTCTTTATTCCATCTGGAGTTAATTTTAGTGTAAGGTTTCAGGAAGGGGTCCATTTTCTGCTTTCTGCACATGGCTAGCCAGTTTTCTCAACACCATTTATTAAACAGGGAATCCTTTTCCCATTGATTGCTTTTGTCAGCTTTGTCAAAGATCAGATGGTTGTAGATGTGTAGCATTGCCTCCAAGGCCTCTGTTCTGTTCTATTGGTCTATATCTCTGTTTTGGTACCAGTACCATGTTGTTTTGATTACCGTAGCCTTGTAGTATAGTTTGAAGTCAGGTAGCATGATGTCTCCAGCTTTGTTATTTTTGCTTAGTATTGTCTTTGCTATGTGGGCTCTCTTTTGGTTCCATATAAAGTTTAAGGTGTTTATTTCCAGGTCTGTGAAGAGGGTCATAGGTAGCTTGATGGGGATAATGTTGAATGTATAAATTACTTTGGGCAGTATGTCCATTTTCACGATGTTGATTCTTCCTAACCATGAGCATGGGAAGTTTTTCCATCTGTTTGTGTCCTCTCTTGTTTCCTTGAGCAGTTCTCCTTGAAGAGGTCCTTTACATCCTCTGTTAGTTGTATTCCTAGGTAATTTATTCTCTTTGTGGCAATTGTGAATGGCAGTGCCTTCTTGATTTGGCTCTCTTTAAGTCTGTTATTGGTGTATAGGAATGCTTGTCATTTCTGCACATTGATTTTGTATACTGAGATTTTGCTGAAGTTGCTTATCAGTTTCAGGAGCTCTTGGGCTGAGATGATGGGGTCTTCTAAATATACAATGATGTCATCTGCAAATAGAGACAATTCGACTTCCTCCTTTCCTAATTGAATACCCTTTATTTCTTTTTCTTGCCTGATTGCTCTGGCTAGAACTTCCAATACTATATTGAATAGGAGTGGTGAGAGAGGGCATCCTTTTCTAATGCCAGCTTTCAAAGGAAATGCTTCCAATTTTTGCCCATTCAGTATGATATTGGCTGTGTGTTTGTCATAAATAGCTTTTATTATTTTGAGATAGGTTTTGTCGATACCTAGTTTATTGAGAGTTTTTAGCATAAAGGGCTGTTGAATTTTGTCAAAGGCCTTCTCCTCATCTATTGAGATAATCATATGGTTTTTGTCTTTGGTTCTGTTTTTGTGGTGGGTTATGTTTCTAGACTTGTGTATGTTGAACCAGCCTTGCATCCCTGGGATGAAGACTACGCGACCATTATGGATACATTTTTTGATGTGCTGTTGCAATTGGTTTGCCAGTATTTTATTGAAGATTTTTGCATCTATGTTCATCATGGATATTGGCCTGAAAAGGATTCCCTCTTTTTCTATTGTTTGGATAGTTCCAGAAGGAGTGGTACCAGCTCCTCTTTGTACATCTGGTAGAATTCGGCTGTGAACCCATCTGGACCTGGGCTTTTTTGGTTGGTAGGCTATTAATTGCTGCCTCAACTTCAGCCCTTGTTATTGCTCTATTCAGGTTTCAATTTCTTCCTGGTTTAGTCTTGGGAGGGCACACGTGTCCAGGAATTTATCCATTTCTTCCAGGTTCACTGGTTTATGTGCATAGAGTTGTTTGCAGTAATCTCTGCACTTCTTTTTTAACGTTCACAAATATAATCTCTTGTACTTCACTGGGATTACGTCACATAAATTGTTTTAAAACTTCTCATTTTCTCTTAAAAATGTACCAGGAATGTTTTCACCACTGTAAATAATGCCACAGTGGGCATCCTTGGACATAAACTCGTGGCCACCTATATTTCTTTGAGAGATTTTAGGAGTGTTGTAAGAAAATAAACATTTTTAATTATTTTGGTATACTTTCATGATTATAAAACCTATGTGGTGGAAATCAGTTTATGTTGGTTCTCTGTGACAGAATTATAAAACTGATGAGGACATTTGTTTTGTAATAGAAATATTACCAGACTTCTAGAAACTGTGTTCGTACAAATTTCAGCTGATGTGACATTAATTACATGAGGGGTTATATAAGATACTAGAGCTAAAATGTGTAAACATTTTGTACTTAATATTTTGCTCACATTATCCCCTATTCCAATCAGTCATATAATTGAATTATAAATGCGAATTATATACTATTGTACATTATTATATTTTACCTCTTCTCCTACTAACTGTACTATGTTGTGGCAAGTGTAGGGAATCCATGAGCCCCACACTGGGTGCCAGAAGGTAGGGAGCTTGCCCTACATCACCTATGGGTACCCTGAGTTCAGTGGTGACAAAGGAATGAGAAAAAGACAGATTAAGAGAGAAAGTGGGACCAGGGGGCCATCACTTTATTATCCTGGAAGCAACAGTGAAGGCCCCGAGCTCTGATCATCCACACTATTTATTGATTACAATTACTTTGATTTACAGGGTAGGGATGGAGTGATGGTGGAGTGAATCAGTGAGCCAGAAGTGAATCAGTGAGCTGGAACTGATGTATCACCCTAAAAATTGATAACAGTGGTGGTTTGGGATTTTCACAAAACAGGAACATGTGGTTATCTTTAGCTTATTATCTATGTACAGCTGATGGAATGCGGGCCTTACAAGGAGCCTACAAGTCTAGCTACGTCACAGTGCTACAAAGGTGTTTTATGTCCTTGAGCACAATGTTTATGGTAACAGAGCTGAGGTCACTCTGCACCAGAACATGAGGCATGGAGAGGCCTCCTCCTCAGAGGTCTCCTGCAGCCTTCTGCAGTTCGTTGTTCCTTGTTTATGTGTTACTCATAACCAATTTATGTAGGCACTCTGTAAAGCCTTTCTCCTTTGCAGCTTTTCCCAACAGTAAGTAAATTCTTTTTCCATCAAACCACATTTTCATCTGTGTAATGGAGATGATAATAATAGTATATACCAAGTCGGTCACAGTGGCTCACACCTGTCATACCAGCAGTTTGGGAAGCTGAGGCAGACGGATCACTTGAGGCCAGGAGTTCAACACCAGCCTGGCCAACATGAAGAAACCCTGACTTTACTAAAAATACCAAAATTAGGCAATGCAGAGGCACACACCTATAGTCCCAGCGACTCAGGTGGCCGAGGCATGAGAATCCCTTGGGCCTGGCAGACAGAGGTTGCAGTGAGCCAAGATCACACCACTCTACTCCAGCCCGCACAACAGAGAGAGACTCTGTCTCAAGAAAAATGAACAAACAAAAATGGTATGTACCTAAGTGGTATTGTTTTGAATTTAAAATGAGTTAATACTAAATGTAAAACACTTAGAACAGAGTTCGGTAGGTTGCAATCATGCAAAAATACTGGATCCCAGTATTATAATTATAATTATTGATAGTAATAGTAGTAGTATATTATTTGGAATCATATCCACATAAATATATGTGGAATCATATCCACATATTAAAAATATATGTGGAATCAAACATGATCCCATGTCCAGTGTCCTTGACAAGAATGTAGAAGTCCAAAATCAATGGCCATGCAGTCAGAAAAGTGGTTTTGTTTGATTTAGTTTAATCAGGTTACACAGTTTTGTAAGAGTGGGGTGTGTGTGTGTGTGTAAACCAAAGCACATATTATATATTCTAAATTTGCATCTCTGTTTCCATCTTTGCCTTACCTTTTACCTTTCCATCTTTCCTAAGAAAAATTTTCTTTGAATTCAGTTTTCAACTGTGTGCTCTGAAGTGTATGTATTTCATATTTCAGCCACCAAGTTGGGTAATCTGGAAATTCAATAAAGTCTATACTTACCCTTCAGCATTTCTTCATTCATTTAAATAAGAATAAGCTTTTATAAATTAAAATGTACATTCCCGAACTTAATTGCTTGTATATTGAAAGCATTCTGTTAGAAACAAAGATTTTGTTACAGAATATATATTTTTTGGTGTATTTTTTTTGTTTTGCTTGTAATCCCATATATTCTTAACAAGTACTACAAATAAGTTCTTGCTGTACAAAAACTCCAGATTCTACACATTATGTAATATAATACCCATTTTATAAATGAGAAAATGGATATTTGGAGAGGCATATGGCTTGCCAAAATCCACCTGAAAATAAAAAGTAGAGCAAGGAATTTAACTCATGTTAGAATGTATCTAAAGCCTAAGAATTATCTATACTACATAAAGAATGAACTAATTCTGGAAGGGATAAGATATATATACTGTGAAAGGAAAAATGACAAAACCTAGTTAAACCTAGTCTATGATGATAAATGCTCAGTTTTTAAGATGTACAGTGCTCCCTAATGAGAGTATGGTATTTATTTTTATTTTAAAATATTTTTATTACAAATTAACTTTCAGGCCTACTTAATATAAGAAAAAAAGAGCACAATTTGAATTTATAATAAGAGTATGTTGATTTCTTTCAATATTGACAGTTGAGAGGGTCTCAGAGACTGCAAATATTATTTTTGATTATTTATAACATTAAAGGTACTCAGCATCTGGAAAAGAACTTGCTTATAAAATCATGTATACAGCTGCATGGTAAGTACATCTGCCACTAAGTTTCAGGGTTTTTTTAAAGCTGAAACAGCTGGAAAAATCTTTTTAAAATTTCATTACTATTAATCTTTCTTCTTTAATATTTGGGATGTAATAGTTTATATGCTAAAAGTAGGATATTGTTATGAGTTTTTTAAAAATCAAGAAAAAAGTAATAAATATTTATATCTTTGGATCAAGTATGGCTTTTATGTCTTATTTATTCGGTGATATCCTCATATTTTTACTTTGGTTCTCAAATAAAAAATAAATATTTTAAACTGACTTAAGACAGTTCCTGAATTTCAGTTGGCTAGATCTAAACTTTGAATCCATCTGCTATATAGTAATTTTTTTTTTTCTGGAAAACATCACAAAGGAATGTCTAATATGTGGATGAAAGGTTAAAGACATTCAGTCCATCCCATTGTTGTATCTATGTTGTGTTTCTCCATATTTTAGTATTGTATTGCTGCTGTTACAAATTGTCACATACTTGATGATTTAATATTACAAGAACTTGTTATCTTACAGTTCTAGAGGGAGGAAGCCCAACGTGGGTCTCACTGAACTAAAAGCAAGGTGTCAGCAGAGCTGTATTTCATTCTAATATCACTAGGGGGCAGTGTATTTCCTTGCATTTTCTAGCTTCTAAAGTCTAACTGCATTCCTTGGCTATGGCTCCCTTTCTCATCTTCAATACCAGTGACACGGCATGGCCAGCAATATCCTTTCATAAATTCATCATTATCCAATTTCCTCTGCTGCCTCTCTCTTCCAGTGATGAATATTCTTGTGATTATACTGGACTCACTAGAATAATCCAGGATAGTCTATTTTAAAGTCGACAGACTAAAAATTAATTTCATCTCCAAACTGTGTTCCCCTTTGCCATGAAGCCTAACATAATAATCAAGGTTCTAAAGACTCGGACATGGGCATCTTGAAGAGAAGGGAAGAGGAGCTATTAGTATACCTAACAAAACCCTCCATTGCATTTCTTCTATGTCCTGTAAATTACTGGCTAAGTTGTCTTAGCAATATATTTGACTGCTCAAAAAATTATTGTGAAGGAGACACTACCACTGACTCATCGAACAAAAATCCCAAAGCCCCCTTCTCCCTGTAGGCTCCATTGTAGAGACTGATGTAGTTTGTAAATTGCTTTCCCAGCCAGGATCCTGGCTAGGAGTGTCTATATGACATAGTTCTGGTTAATGAGTCCATTGTGGCCTTCTACAAAATATTTTTACTTTCCTTTTCAAGAGTCGGACCTAGCTGCTGTAATACATTATTTCTTCTTTCTGCCTCATTTACAGAATTGATTCCTGGAGCCATGTTCTGATAAAAAGGCCAAGAGAATCATTGATATGACTGCTCTGAAGTGGATGAACCACCAAACTATTACTTCCAGCTGCTTACCTTAGACATTGTGTCATATGAGAAAAATCAGCATTTATTTGTTTATGTGACTATTAATATTCAGCTGGTGCAAAATTAAGTGCAGTTTTTGCCATTGGAAGCCATAGCAAAAACTGCAATTACTTTCGCACCAACCTAATAGTTTATTATTAATGGCAGCCAAACTGATATTCTGAAGTTAGAAGTCAAAAATCACTCATATCAGGTTTACTTTGGATCTAGAAGGAACATTTTAAGACTTTTTTGCTGAAAAAATAACCTAAGTATTCTTATTTAGTTCTGATTGTTCTTATTGTTTACAAAAAAAATAAATCTCAGGGTAGGGAGGGGGCAAGTCCTAGTATTTATAGAAGTACAATGAGAGTAAACAGAAAATAGTAACAAAAGAACATACAAGTGTACGTTCTTCTAAATATCTATAATGTTATAATGCCTCTCCCGTGAGATATATTCTTCCTTGTCTACTCTGCAAAAATTGATCTGACAGTTTTAAATATGGCATTTTTTTTTTTTTTTTTTTTTTGGCAGCTGGCAGTATGCTTTGCCAATAGGTGGTGCTAGAAAGGCATTGCTGGAGAAAAGGCTTCTGCCTCCCAGTTCATTGTGCTTACTTAGCAGGTAAATGTAGCACATTTGGCATCTCCAGCACTTAGCAATAGTGATGTGGATGGCTTGTCAGTTTCTCCGACATCTAGCTCTTGGCTGCAAGAGCTTTTCCAGTATCAGTCTCCTTCAGTGTTTGTGCAACTTTTTCAGTGCCCATTTCCTGCAGTGCATGACATCCAGCAGTACTCAGCAGCCAGCAGCGTCCCCAGAAACCTCTTAGGCTATTTTAAAATACTTTTTCATGAAACAGCTTGTTTGTGAACAGCTTTCTTCTGTACCCTAAAGAATGGATTTCCAGCAAGTTCCAGAGGAAAGATGTCCAGCAAGTTCCACTAATGCCTCATCTAGCGACTTCTTTACCATTCAGTGGGAAATGGTCATGCCCTCTCCAACAAAGTATAGCTTTCCACCCAGGTAGGATGGAAGGCAGGGGATCTTCTACGGGTGCTATATCTCAGTGTAGAGGTGGTAGCTCATCCTTGTAACTGCTATTTCTATAACTTTTAGAGTTATCTTTATGTTTGGCCACCCTATCTTTCATTATTCTAATCTCCACTATAGTTTATTAAATGTTTTTCTTGTTCAAATCACTGTGTGGTCTCCATGATCAGACTCTGATTGACACACGTCATATATCAAAGTTGTAGCTCCAAGTTATTTGAGGCTGTTGTCTATAAATTAGAACTCTATTTTGAAAGTACTTATAGAATTTGCCTTAAAACAGCTTCTCTCAAAAATGCTTTTCAAGACATGATATGCTTTGTCACATGATGCGCTCCAAAGAAAATAGATTCCATGGTCCAACAGCTTAATTTTTTTTCAATTAGAAGTTCATAGTGCTTATGAGAATATTAAAATTTCCCAGAGGTTCTGTAGTTAATATAATCCACTTAATTTTGTTTAAGCCAGCATTTCCTGAACCTTCCTGACCTTGAAAACAGTTCACTAAACGAAAACATCTCTTGCAACTTGTAAAATGTTATGTTGAGAAATAAACTTTGGAAAATGATTTCTTGAGGATATCAGCATAATAAATAGCTCCATTGATTTAAAGAAAGAGAAAAAGCTTTTGAAGGGCATGGAGAATGTGTTTTTGTGGCATTGTGTGCCATTCCTTAGGTTCTTCTTTTGAAAGTTCTATGAAAATTTGGCTGTAAGAAGGGTTTCCCACTTTTGTATAAGTGCATTACTAGTCACGTTGAGTATATATAATCTTGGTATAATTTATAAATATATCTCTAAATGATGACTAGCTAGGGAATAAAGAGAGCTTTCAGTTCATGTTTTCTACTCCTAATCTTCACCATGTGTGATATTGGCCACTTTATTGCTATATATATAATATGTGTTATGAGACTAGCTCTTGATCAAAAATAAATTTTAAACTGAAGTCTGGTTGGCCTCTCCCTCATCCAAAGAGAATTTAAATAGAAAAAAGTTGCTGTCCAACACTCAATATTTGTGGCTAGCCACTGCTGAGTAAGCTTAGCTGAAAAAAAAAAAATCAACACTAACTGCTGTAATATGTGAAAGTGACATTTTATATTAGTGATGTGATCATTATTTGTTTAGACTAAAACTGCAAAGATCCCCATTTGTTCCCAAGCCATAATCAGATCATAACCAAAAAGTCCAGTTTCACTTTTCCATTTCTCTAATTACTGTGATGATGGATTACACTAGATAACTCAAATTGAATTTTCAAAAAAAGAAATATTTATACAGTTTTACTGATTAAAAAATATCCAAAACTGTTCTTAAGTTTTTACTTCTGAGTGATTGAGATATTTTGAAAAACAAATTATATTTTGTTGATTTTTGTGTTTTTGATATTCAATAGTAATTAAAACTTATCTTGGAATTTACATGGTCTCTCGAAATGTTGACCGCCTCTCATAAAGTTGATCACAGCAGCATTATAGCTTATGTTTCTTTTGTAGCACTGAGTAAGTTTATAACATGTAGTGGGTCTTCAGAAAATATTAAAGTCAAAAACTGTCATGATAGGTAATGAAATGTCTTACAATAAAATGTTCAAAATTTTGTTAATGGCCTTTAATGACACAATTCATGTCTTGATTATTCAGCTGTCACAGATTATGGACGATTGTGCTTCTTAACTACACTCCACACATGTGGTGGAAATTCTTGGTGTTCCACTCATATCCCCTTTACCAGATTACCGTGCCATGAGTACTGCAGCTAGCAGCTTATAACTGTGACCTCGAAATAACTGTCCTTAGTCGAAGGGTGTCAACTTGGCCATAAATACATGGGTGGTTATACCATTTACTAACTAATATTTGCTTACTAATAAAGAGATAACAAATAGCATCCCTAAGCCTCAAGTTGGTACAACTCTTGATATAATTTACCATTAAGAAAGGTCCCTCATTCCTCTATGTATCAGAGCAGGGATATCTACATTCTTGCTCAGCTTTTTTTTCTCTCTGCTGCTCTGCTTCCCTAATTTCCTTGCAGGATTTTCTTGAAGGTAATTCACTCAATAAATCATTTATCCCTAAATCCCTGTCTAGGGCTTCACTTCTAGGCAACATACCTAAAGAAGGACCCCAGAGAAGCAGATTTAAGAATGAGGGTTCTGGACTTGAACATCTGGTGATCAGCTGGATTGAGGGCCTCATCTCTGATGGTAGGTGGAAAAATTGATAGTCACTAGCAGGCTGTGAGATTGTAATTGTTAAGGCTTTCACCTACAATGAATTAGGCTAAACTACAGTTGGGAAAGGGTGTGTAGCATTCAATCTTTGATATAATATCTCTGGCCTGTGAGAAGTATGGCTATATGCTTTAAATTTTTAAATACAATTTTATATTTATATATTTTTATTTTTTTTAATTTAACTTTTAATTTTTTAATAAAATTTTATGCGTATTGAGAAATAGCTCTTGGTGGACAGCACTGGTACTTTGAAAAGAGAAAATGGGAGACTCAAGTAATCAAATAGTAATTCCAATAATTCGAATAAAAATGTGAAAGTGAGAGGCTTCCTTAGCAAAACTTGAAAAACACAATTATTTTCTGTAACAAGAAGGCATACCATATTGAGAAACAGGTATAGAACTTTATCTAAAAAATAGTAAAATGTAGAAGTTAGATTACTCACCTTGGCAAATCTGTTGCATGAAATTTGAAGCGCAGACAAGTACAGTGGCTCACACCATTTGCAGCAATCCCAGCTACTCAAGAAGCTGAAGCCAGGAGTTCAAGACCAACCTGGGCAACATAATAATATCCTGTCTCAAAAAATAAAATTAAAAGGAACATGGAGTCCAGTTATGAAAGGAATGGGAACCCGAGCCTTCGGATGGGAACACTAGATAGACCAACTGAAAAACCTTGAGGATTCTCATGTCCCTGAAAATTCTAGGCCTAGAGAAGTATCTAGCAACTCTTGTAAAATAATCACATATAACCCCTTGTTCAGGAGTATGTGGAACTTTCGAATAAGACAGACCTCTTACCAGTCAAAAATAATAAAAATTATTGTATCTATCTACTTAGCACTGTTATTATGTAAATAAAAACAACATGTAATTTTGGTAAGAACAGGGAATATTTATAATGAATGGATTAAGTACTTGATAACAAAGAAAAAGTTACATTTTTAAAGCAACTACTATGCAGGTCTACATTATCTGATTATGATCTAGTAAAAATAAATAAATCATAAAAAGATATTAACAATTTTGAAATAATGAAATACACACAGATATAATCTTGGTGTCAGAAAACTGTACCATAAAACTTTCTTTCTTGTTTTGTTTTTTTTTTTTTTGAGATGGGTGTGTCTCTCTGTTGCCAGGCTGGAGTGCAGTGGCACGATTTTGGCTCACTACAACCTCCACCTCCCAGGTTCAAGCGATTCTACTGCCTCAGCCTCCCGAGTGGCTGGGAATTACAGGTGTGCACCGCCACCCAGCTAATTTTTGTATTTTTAGTAGAAACGGGGTTTCACTGTGTCCAGGCTGGTCTCGAACTCCTAACCTCAAGTGATCTGCCTGCCTCGGCCACCCAAAGCGCCGGGATTCAGGCGTGAACCACTGCACCCAGCCAAATCTTTTAAGAATCAGCAAAATTGAAAAAAAAGTATACCCTTAAATGTCTTTAATAATAAATAACAGAAGGAAAGAAGAAAGCAAAGAAGGAGGGAACAAGGAAGGAAGTTAGTTCTTAGGATACAAAACATGTGAGAAAGATGATACAAAATGAACCAAATAAATCAAGAAGAAGGAATCAATAAATATAAAATATAAAATTAATAAATATAAGACAAAGCGTATATAAAAAAAGTTAAAACATCTAAATTATTTTTTAAGACTTTAGACCAGCACTGTCTAATAGAACTCTATATGATAATAGAAATATTTTATATCTCTACTGTCCAATGCTGTAGCTCCTGTGTCTGCTGACACTTAAAAGTGGTCAACGAAACTAAGGAATTAAATTTTTAATTTTATTTCATTTTAATTAACATGAATACATTAAATTTACATAATTTTACAATTTAAGTCAATATTAATTTAAATTTAAGTTGCTATTGGACAAAACAGATGTAGAGAGATACATTTTTCACCAACCTAAGTATCAAAACTGAATAAAAATTTAAAACATTTTTATGAAACAATTCTATAAATAAAATAAGTGTACAAAAATAGAGAATTGAAAAAAAAACACAGAATAAAGACAGAGGGAAATATTTCTAGTATACAACAAGCTTTTACAAATTGATCAGAAGGAGATAAATAACCATACAAGAAAATATTTTTCTATATGTATATAGAAACAATTTATATATATATATACACATGCAGACCATTAGAAGATACACCTGAACTTCAAAGTAATAGAATCTATGAGATGAGTGTTGTTTTAAGCCGCAAAGTTTGTGGTAATTTGCAATGATTCAATAAAAACTAATACATAAGAAAACAATATGCCAAAAATAAGTGGTTAAAAAAAATCAAAATTGAAGAAACAGTGAGTTCTTTCTATTGTGTTGGTTTTAACGCATGGATTTCATTGAAATTCTCCCCAATTAAAGGGAGAGTCCAATTCTTCATGAATATAAGCCAGGCTCAGTCAATTACTTCTAATGACTATAATGAGGTAGAAGTGATGCTAAATGACTCTTCTGGAGTTCTGAGATTTCTTTCCTGGAATGTTTGCCCTTGGAACCCAGCCATCATACCTTGAGGAAGCCAAGCAGCCCTTAAAAAACTCAGATGTATGTGTTCTAGCCACTACCCTGGGTGAAATCTCAGCCAATAACCACCATCAACTTGCCAGACATCTGAGTTAGTCAGCCTTTGGATGAGTCCAGCCTACAGCCCTTGGGCAAGCCCAACTGACGTTGAATAATGAGCTATCTCCAATAGAATCCTACCCACACTGCACATTCCTTAGCAAACATTGTCATTATTTTAAGCCACTAATTTTGGGGGTAGTTTGTTATGTAGCAAAAGATAACAGAACATCTTTGTACTCTTCTAACTACATCTAACTGGCAAAAGATTATTTTTGTTTGGTTTGTTTTATTGTTGTTGTTGTAACAGCGTCTCACTCTGTTGTCCAGGCTAAACTGCAGTGGCCTGATCACAGCTCATGGCAGCCTCAATCTCCTGGGCTCAAACAATCCTTCCACCTCAGCCATTAGAATAGCTGTACATGCCACATGTCTATTTCTTTTCTTTTCTTTTCTTTTCTTTTCTTTTCTTTTCTTTTCTTTTCTTTTTTTTTTTTTTTTGTTTTGTTTTGTTTTGTTTTGTTTTACTTTTAGTAGAGGAGACAGGGTCTTGCAATGTTGCCCAGGGTAATCTCAAACTCCTGAGCTCAAGCGATGCTCCCACCCTGGCATCCCAAAATTCTGGGATTACAGGCATGAGCCGCCATATCTGACCCCACTGGCGAAAGTTTTTTTTAAAAAAAATAATAATAGCTACGGGTGAATGACATGTTGGAAAGAGGCTAACTGTGGGACAATGAAAAAAGGTGTTCAAAAATTATTATGGGCCCTCGTTCTGGTTACTGGTAAGATGATGCCTGCACCAAAGCCCTGCTTCCCACAGGACGAGGATCTACCTTCAATCACCAGCAACATAAACTTCAAGGCTTCTAAGTGTTGGGCAATTGGCTTTCTACAAAGCAATGTAAATATCTGACAAGGAATATCTGCCTTACCTGGCACAAGCTAGAATATTTATTTCTCCACTGACAAATTTACAACAGTGAACTGGATTCCTTTCTTGGAACATTTATGCCCTGTGTGTGTATCCAATAAGCTGCTCTATTCCTGGCAGAAATTTCTATGGGTGATAATGAAGACTGAGAATCTATGACTCCACTTCTGGTTGAACTCTGGTTTAAAAGCTTTCCTAAAAATTTTGTGTGATATTACAGAAAATGTCCTGAAGTCCTAATTGTGATTGATGGCAAACATAACAGGACTCACCTTGCTTGATAGTGAAAATAAAAGTTCTCCCCTTGTGCAATATTTATTCAAACTATGCTGGTGATTGGTTATTTTGATTTATTTGTATACATTTATAGAATACTAGTTAAATTTTTTTACATGGATAGATTGTGTAGTGTGATGTCAGGGCTTCATCAATGTGTATACATTGTACACATTAGGTAATTTCTCATCATCCACTCCCCTCCAACCCCAATCACCCTTCCAAATTTCTATTGACTATCATTCCACAATCTACATGCATGTGTACCCATTTTTAGCTCTTACTTATATATGAGAACAAGTGATATTTGTCTTTCTGTGTCTGAGTTGTTACGCTTAAGATAATGACCTCCAGTTTCATCCATGCTGCTGCAAAATATGTGATTTCCTTCTTGTTCATGGCTGAATAGTGTTCCATCGTGTATATATATATGTGTGTGTGTGTGTGTGTCACGTTTTTTATCCAGTCATCCATTGATGGATACTTAGGTTGATACCAAATCTTTGCTATTGTGAATAGTGCTGCGAAAAACACAGGAGTGCAGGTTTCCTTTTGATATAATGATTTCTTTTCCTTTGGATAGATAATAAGTAGTGGAATTGATGTGTCCAGTGGTATTTATTTTTAATTCTTTGAGAAATCTCCATAAGAGAT
This sequence comes from Sapajus apella, assembly GCF_009761245.1. Lineage (NCBI taxonomy): Eukaryota > Metazoa > Chordata > Mammalia > Primates > Cebidae > Sapajus > Sapajus apella. The sequence goes on from NW_022436942.1 coordinate 43,520,366, forward strand.
TTTCTATGGAAGTTGTACTAATTTATATTCCAACCCATGGCATATAAGCATTCCCTTTTTCTCTGTATCTTTGCCACCATTTGTTACTTTTTGCCTTTTTAATAGTTACCATTTTGACTGTGGAATATGCTTTATAAGAATCTTTTCATCTTCCTTTGCATTTAAAGTGCAAGAAGAATAACTAATTAAGGGAATAATAACAATAAGTAAGATTAAGGAAATAATAAACAAGGAAATGGAGCAGAGTAGGTGTGTATATTCATAATTAAAAAGTTATAGCTCATTAAAGTTATATAGGGATTGTTCAGAATAGTTATTATTTGTTCATCTGTTTTGCTAACTACTATGAACTGCTTAAGCTCAGAAGCCATACCTCATTTATCTTTGTATACCCAAGCCCTAGCATATTGCCTGGTACAGAAGAAGAGCTCAATCTATGTTATCTCTTTGATGGTGGTTGAATAAATTTATGAGTTTCCTAAATGGAAAGACACAGACATACATATCAGGTGGGTGGCATTTGGAATTCAATCATAGACTTAGAGTAGACACATACGTCTATGCTCAGAGGAAATTCCATTTTAGCTGACTAGCACCACTGGAGAACAAAAAGCAGCTATCTAGACCACAGTGGACTAGAGCCGTTTTACTCAAAAGGGAAAGATAACAATCCCTCTAATGCCAATGCATGTGCGTGTGCATACACAGACACAAAGACACGACACATACACACACACACACACCCTTAGGAAAAAAAAATACCAGTAACAAAACTTTGATTTAAAGGGAAAGAAAAACAAAGTATTCCTTGAAATAAGTCATAACAAGGCAGTTATACTTAAGGGCTTAATTACCCATAGCCGCAGAGGAGCATATGATGTTACAGAAAAGGAAGAAATCATAAAACTTAGCAACAGGGGTTCATCTTCCCAGTTATTAAATAGGTAATTAATCTGAACTGCAAGAGGCAATTATGGCTCACTGAATAGGGTGAAAATGTTTAGACTCACAAAGCAAAACTTCAAGTCAACACAAAAACGGCAAAGGCAAGAGAGCAAAATAAATGATACCTATGAGTACTTTCCTCTTAAAAAGTGTATTAATCTATAGTCTTTTGCAGAAGGCTAGGTTGTGCCTAATATAACATTTTTATTTTATTTAGAAAAATATTCTAATTTGTCGTTATTTTGTGGATTTTATTGCTCAGCAGCTATTATAGGTGTGCTACTGTAGATGCTTAAAATGGGCATTTGAACATTCTACAAGCTATAGAAATGTAATCACATGACAAATCTATGGAAATCCAGGCTGAGAAGCATGGGTAGGAAGAAACTTTTTGTATGCCTTTGAAAATACTCAGGTTCTTTTTTTTTACTTTTAAGTTCATGGGTATGAGTGCATGTTTGTTACATAGTAAAATTGTGTTATGGGGGTTTGTTGTACAGATTATTTCATCACTCATGTATTAAGCCTGGTATCAATTAGTTATTTTTCCAAATTCTCTCCCGCCTCCCACCCTCCACCCTCCAGTAGGCCCAAGTGTGTGTTGTTCCCCACTATGTGTCCATGTGTTCTCATAATTTAGCTCCTACTTATAAGTGAGAATAGGTGGTATTTGGTTTTCTGTTCCTGTGTTAGTTTGCTAAGGATAATGCCCCCAGCTCCATTCATGTCCCTGCAAAGAACATTATCATATTCTTTTTATGGCTGCATAGTATTCTATGCTTTATATGTACCACATTTTTTTTAATCCAGTCTATTATTGATGGGCATTTAGGTTGATTCCAAATAGTGATTCCACTATTTAGGTTGAATATTGCTGCAATGAACATGCACATGCATGTGTCTTTATAATAGAATGATTTCTACTTTTTTGGGTAAATACCCAATAATGGGATTAAAATCTCCAAGTGCAATCATAGTCTGAGGTACTGGGAGTCAGGCTTTATAGTATGAATTTTGCGAGAACACAATTTAGTCCAAACATATACACATACCAAAATAAATAAATAAAAGCATAAATCTTGGAGGTGGAAAAAACTGTGTCAAAGTATTCATTTCACTTTCTTGCTTAGTCATTCTGAAGCTATTTAAACATACCAAGCATTAGATATGTGGCTGGATGCAAATATATGTGACTGGATAAAAGCTGTTAAGATTATTGTGGAAATTCCCCCGAGTTCTACCTGCTCTTCAATAAAAATCCCGTGTTTGGCAGATTTCAGCTACTTTATCACCATGCAACCCTGACCCTTCCATGGCCACAGGCGGGATTGTCTTTGCCAAACCAGTTACTGGATTTCTCATGTATAAAATAAGAACTATAATAGAACCTACTATATAGGGTGATTATGAAGATTGAAAAAATAATACAAAAAAAAAGCACATACAGAAATGCCTGGCAAAAAAAAAAGATAGAAATTATGTGGCTACTAAACGCTATATGAGTATCACAAGTGTAATATATACATAATATACACATAAAGTGCATGTCCCAGAGCTTGCTGCATAGTAAGGTTGCATTAAGGAATTGCTACTTTTATAATAATTTGTCTTACTACAAGTATCTATTTACTACAACTACTACTATAATTATTGTTATTTAATTACTACTATTACTATGAGTATATTTCTGCTGTTACTATTTTTTTCAAAACTATTGATCTTTCTAAAATGCTGCCTGTAAAAATGTCACTGCCCTGATTCAAACATGTTAGCAAATTGACCATTGTTTTTGGAAAAAGGCCACTCTTTTATTGTGCCCATAGTTTCCTTCAGATTCTAACCCTGGTGAGCTTTATCTCTAACAATGTCAGACCTCCCACAATGTACCCACATAAATAATATTTCTATTCCATTTACAGCAAAAGTACTTATTGCCTGCCTCTCTACTATGATAGAAACACTCCTCTGAGCACAGAACATATAGTTGTGGGCAAAATAGTCATTATCCCTACACTCAGGAAAAAGGAATTGTGGAAACAAATAACAAATAAGTAACGAAATAAAAATACTATCAATTAGTGAAAAGCACTTTGAGGAAAAGCAAACAGAAGTAGATAAGAAAGACTGATTGTTTAACAGCTTGGGATAGATTGGTTAAGAAAAGTTTCTTTGAGGAAGTGACATTTAATGTGAGACTTGAATGAAGAAAACAAGTAAGATTGAACATTCCAGGCAGAGGGACCAACACATAAGAACGATCTAAGGTGCAATTCACATAACTGACAAAAAGGTGGAGTGACCAAGCCCTAGGGAGTGCAACTGAGAGAATTGTTGGAAGCAGCCAGTTCCTTCAAAAGGTTGGGAGCAGCTAGATCTTTCAGGATCCAGCCTGCATTAAAGAACTTCATAAACTTTAAAGAACCTTAATGCAGGATCTAGCCTGCATTAAAGAACTTGGCTTTTACTATAACTAAAACATGTATCCTTTTAGTATAACTAAAAGGAAGCCATTAGTATAACTATAGGAAGCCATTAAGCAGACAGGATAAAACAAATCCGAATTATATTTCCATGAGGCAACTCCAACTGTTATATTAATAATTGATTGGAAGAGTATAATCATGGAGATTACGGAGGGGGTGATAATGATAGTCTAGATGAGGAATGAGAGTGGCCTTGAGGAGGATGGTAGCAGTGGAGATAAAGGAGAAATGGAAAGTTTCTTATATGTTTACTTTTGCAATTGAGCGATTTGTGTAATTTGGGTGTTTTTATTTTTCTACTGAATTTTATCAGCAACACATGCCTAGGGTTTCCAGAATTTTATGAAGAGAATAAACATATTTGGTTTTAATGACTGAACTGGCAATATAGAATGAGAACAATATATAGGTTACTAAACTAACTGAAGCATGAACATTAGGGAAATCTGGAAGAAAAGCTCTCATCTATTCCTTTGCATTATATTCCTCATGAAGAAAGTAGTGAAATTTAGCCTGGAGAAAAACTCTCTTTCAGAAATGCAACTTTATTTCAGAAATAAAGAATGGTCTGAGAGTCAGATGAGCCTTCTAAATAGACGTTGTGTAACATTAAAGTGGTTGCTTACCCATTCTTAGTCTGATTTCTTCATTAATAATATATATTATTTTAATGGTTGAAAGCCTGCCATAAGAACTCAATTCGATAACACATAAGTGGTTTCGCACAGAGCCTGCCACAAAGTTGTCTATCAATAAAAGTAGCTCTTTTCATTGTGAACCTCTCAAGGCCCCTGTTTTCCTCTTCCACAAAATTACTACAGATTCTTTTCTATGTTTCATCCCTTTTCATCCATTGCCATGCTGAGCTAGAATATCACTCTTTTTTCAGTAGTTTTAATTGCAAAGAACAGACACACATTCATATTCCTTCAATTCAAAAAATTGTTGTTGTTGTTTTTGTTTCCTTTAAAATAAAATGCTAAAATTAGACTCACTGGCAGGAAAAACTCCTGCCAAACATCATGCAAGGAACAGGAATCAGTATAGTGAGACTGGAGGAAACTGGCATATAGTTCAAAAACAAGATCACTCAGGACCAAGATGGTCCTGGAGGCTGGTTTCTATCCTTGTCTATTAGAAGCCACTGTTTGTTAATCCGTGTACTAGTAATCTCTCCATGATAGTGACTCAGTTCCAAACAATTTGTGCTATTTTCCTTACTGCTATCAACCACACACCTCCTCTGCATTATAAGTCTTCCAAAAGGCACTCTTCACAGCTTCTGCTTACTCCTGGGCATTTTTGCTTTTTGGCATCTGCAAATTGGCATTGCTCTTTAGGTTTCTGCCCCTATTGCTGAGCCTCTTTTCATCTCAAGTTCAAGTTACTGAGTTGGTCTGGTTAATCACAAACATCTTTACTGAAAAAATCCTCTCCTACTTGGACATTCCATGGGACAGTAGCTAGCTTATAAATTGGGTGCCTGGGAGTCAGATATCCTCATCTTACCCCGTCAGTTGTTTCCATAATTGTGGATCATATGACAAAGTTCATGAACTCATATGCCTAAGGCCAGACTACCTCATTCTGCAGGAGTAGTGGATTTGGTAGTTTCTCTTAGAGTCTGTAAATATTCTCAGATTTAGCCTATCCATTTTAAGTACAGAAAAACGTCAGTGTATATATTTACATATACACATGTTCTTAAAGCTCAGTTTAATTTGTTTTTAAACAATATTACAAGTAATCTGAAAGTGCCAACTGCTGGTTACTTAATATGAAAATATGGCATATTTCTATTGGCATGGCCTCATTTAGAAGCAACCTAAGTGACCATCAACACATGAATGGATCAAGAAAATGTGGTGCATATATACAGTGGTGTACTACTCAGCCATAAAAGAAGAATGAGATCCAGTCATTTTCAACACACAATATGGATGGAACTGAAGTTCATTACATTGAGTGAAATAAGCCAGGCACAGAAAGACAACATTTCATGTTTTCTCTTATTTTTGGAATCTAAAAGTTAAGACAAATGAATTCATGGACATAGAGAGTAGAATTGTTACTAGAGGCTGGGAAAAGCAGTAGGGTATGGGGATGGTTAAGATTAAAAAAAAATCAAAAGAATAAATAAGACTACTATTTGATAGCACAACAGGGTGACTATAGTCAATAATAACTTAACTGTGCATTGTAAGTCTGCCATTCTGTGAAGACTTTCTTCCCCGACTGTTCATTGCTCTACTCCCAGTGTTTAGAACAAGACCTGGCACATGTTTGTAAATATTTTTGGGTTGAAAAGGAAAGCAAACACACACGCACACAGTCACCTGTTTAACACTAATAAATACGTTCTTGATCCCTAATTGCTTGTGAGGTAATTTTCAGTTATTTCATGTCCACTGCCATAAAAGTCAAACCTGTACATCACAACAGATTATAACGGATTGGCAAAGCCAGCTAAGCAAGCACTTATTAATTTACTATATATTTATCTTTATTATAGAATAGTAGGTACCCATTCTGCCAATTAATATAATATATGATACTAAGTAACTCTTCCTTCAAAAATATCATGAGGCTAATATAGTATTTTCACTTGAAAACAACCCAGTGGCATTTTCACAAATGTAAGTTTAATATATGTAGGCTTAACTTTAAAGTACTATAAACACTATCATTTTATAAGGTACTAGATATAATTATTTAAGAATTCTTATCATGTTCTTTAATGATAATAAATTCTATAATATACAAAAGGAACATTAAGTATCATTCTTTGAAAAAGCTCAGTGAAATCTACACTTGGCCCAAACTATATAAGAAACGGAATCTTATGGAAGAAAAAGAAGTACCCAGGGGTATATGTGCTAGTATCTGTAATGCAAAAGAAACAAGGTACTGAAGTGTATTTCAGAAAGAAAAATAGGAGAAAAAAAGAAGAAAGTGAGTTTGTTGCACATAAAAGTCTATCATTCAATGATATAACAATCTATGTTTCCAAGTATTTTACAACTTTATACAAACTATCTATGTTTCCCTTCCTGCAGCAGCAAACTTTTCCATCTGGCTACCTTCTGTATATATTGAGAGTATAGTAAAATGGCTGAGAGCAGGTCCTAAAGGCAGAAGGCCTTTGTTGGAGGCCCAACTCCAGTAGTTACAAGTTGTATGATTAAACTCCCTTATCCCCAATATAAACTCCCCCTATTTCTCCACATTCTGCTTCAGGTAGGTAATAGAAGTCATAAAGTAAAAATGCCTCTGGACATCTTCCTTGAGGCATATCAGAGGCATTCCTCATTTCTTCCCTCAAAGATTTTATACCCTACATCTTCAACAATACTGAACAAATGCAAATCCGTGAACGTATTCTAAAGGAATTTCTGGACAAAGATAAGGCAGTCACCCTTAACTTTTCAGATTACTGATTAAGTAGTTAGATTCTGGGTTGTTTTATTTTTTAAGGCATGAATCAGAAGTTCAGAACCGCATGAAACAGACTTGAAGTTTTTTGTTTATTTATAATGTTCCTTCATTCTGTACTCAAAATAACTTTAAATAATTAAGTAATTATGAGATATTAGTTATGTACATTATTTTTTCAACTGTTGGCCTTTTATATCTTTAAAAAGTAGATCATCTACTTATTTTTTGAGAGTAGATAGGAAGAGGTTTATCTAGACAAAGTTCCATCATAATTAACTTGTCATTGTGCTAATCTTTGACAAGGTGACCTCTGTCCTTCTTTTATACCCAAAATGATTTAGAATACAAGAATATTCTATGCTAGTTTCTCACATAGAGATTTGAAAACTACCCAACATGTAAAACCACCCAGTGTTTCTCATGGTATAGTAAAATGTGTAAGTACCATATTGCACAACCTACCTTCCAATCCTTCTGTGGTTGGAAATTTTATAACCTGTCTCTTAGGAATGTAATGGCCCACTCCATGTGGTCCTATTTTCTCTGGTGCAGTTGATTAAGTCTATGTACTGCTGAATGGAGGAAGCAGTGCCACCCAAGGCAAACAGCCATGATCAGGCTTGTCTGAGGTCCTCTGACTTGTGTTTCTGTGACTGTGTACATGTTACACTCTCTGCGTGGAGTGCCTTGCCTCTTCCTGCTTCCTTTCTTTATCTGGTCACCTCCATGCCATGGATTATTTATTACATGTTTATTTTTATTTTTGTGTCTCTACACACAACTCTATTAATATTTATCTCAGTGGATTGCATTTGTATAAGCCCCTTGAAGAAAGAAGTCAAGCTTAATACAGGGTTTTGTGACATGGTACATATTTAAATGTTTGAATGAGTGCATAGATTGATGGCATTGAACTCTGTGCAAACACATTGCAAAATCTATTGTGATCAATGATGAAGAGAAGACACTGAGCTAATAATAGTGCCGTGTAGATAGTGGTATCTAGTGATAAAATTTTGGATAAGAAATTTTCCACTTTTATGAGAATAGATATAGAGTCTCCCTTTCTAAAAGATACGGAAACTTAAACTTTACTGGAGGAGACAATAATTTGTGGCGAAAGAGAAAGGATAGACTAAAGAAGTTTATTTTTCCCCTGGCTCATAATGCCCATTACAATTAAAGTGTTAAGCTGAACTGTAAAGGGATTATAGAGTCTCCTTTTTTCCATATAATCAGTTCATTTTCTTCATAAAGTGAATTGCAATAGGGACATAATCTCTCAGGATTATAATGGAAGTTTTATACCAATAGACCTTAAAGGCACAAGCCCCAATTTTTAAAAAACTGAATAAGTGTCTTCAAAAGGAAAATGTTACAAAATAAGTTGAAAATAAGTGTACTCACATAAAGTCTCAATTATCATAATGTTTTATTATAGCCTTTCAATTCCATCAACCAAATAGAAGCATTACTTCTTCATTTTCTGCTTTGGAGTCATAACTAAGAATAACAATGGTCAAGTGTGATTGCATTTCTTTAAAGGCAAATAATAGCTGTTATAAATAAGCAACATATGAGAACTTTAATATTGACACATTTATCAAGTAAAGTAGAAATAAAGCTATAACTGGTTCTTATGTTAAGCACTTAACACTTGAACAAATCAATAAATTAATATAGTTTCATATTTTAGCTCCTTCTTCTATTGAAACAATTGTTATTATCACTTCACTATCTCTCCTAGTTAGGTCCTGTTGTGCATGGAGAACACATTGTAGTTTTTTGCTTTCCCATGCAAAAATGTCACTCACTAATGGACACTAGTTTCACTAAACATTATTATATTCAGTAAATGTGCAAGAGAAACTGAAGATCCAAATTGCAATTTTTAAAAATTTTTCAAGTTACTCCTTGTAGGAATATCCCTGCTAATAAATTAAGAAGTAATGATAGACTTAGAAATGCACCCTCTAATAAAGTATTGACTATAGGAAGAAATATATTGATAACATGAGAAAAAGGGAGAGAGTAGCACAAGCCTTGTCTCCTGATGGAAGAACATAATACCACTTTAGTCTTTGCAAAAATATCAAATCTGCATCTCATGAAGCCTCTGCGTCTAACCTTCAATTTCTAAAAAATAGAGGGAAGGAAAGTACATATTAGACAACACCACAGATATGTAATCAGCAAAATCGAGAATATGGCAAGCCCAAAGGAAAAAGGACAATGTGTCTTCAAAAAAATATATTGAGAAATAAAAATAAAGAGGGGAGAAGACAAATGAATTAAGATTTGGGACATATAAGTGATTTTAAAGTGTTAAAAAAAAGTTAAATTGTGAGATAGAAAATGTGAATGCCAGTTAGGTATGCAATTACGTTGAGGATTTATCATCCTTTTTAGGGCATAATAGTGGTGCTGTGGTGATTTCTTAAAAATCACCACAATATTTTAGAACTAACTGAAATATTTAAGAAGTAATTATAGGCTGACTGGGATTTGATTCATAATGATCCAGGAGGAGTGTGGAAAGGAAAGGGGGGTAGAGAGGAAGAAAGTATGGCCACCCACAGGTAACTGCTAAAGCTGGGTAACAGGGACAGGGAGCATTATTTAAAAATTCTGTTGATTTTTATAGGTTTTATATTTTACAAGTAAATGTATCATTTATTAAATATTTAAAAATTAAAATTCTGGCCGCTACACCAATGAGATTTCTTGCTATCGCACTGTGTGCAAGGGTTCCAGTCTTTTGTCCTGTTGTTCAGCACTCTTTCCTCTCTACCATCTGCCTCCCCTATTTTCTGGACCTGTTTCCTTCACCAACCCTGCTACATGCACAGACTCTTAATTCTCACACTTACTTAAAGAAGTTCGGTCTTCATCTCCACAGCTTGCTGAGGCTCTGCCTTTGCAGAAACAAGGACTCACAAATGAGTTCTACCAAGCAGTGGGCCAGCTACAGCAGATGCCAACTGTTAGCACCCCACACTGGCAGAGACATTATTATTAATAAAATGTGACATATGTAATCTTCTTCTGACAAAAAAGCCCTATAAGATAAAAGGAGTGGTAAAAATATTTTAATTTCCTCCACTCTAAAGTAAGCAGCCAGTAATCTCACTCATCCCTTTAAAAGGCAGAAATGGCTAAGAATATGGTTCAATTTTCCGTGCCTTTTTTTTTTTTAAAGGGAAAGTCTCCCTCTCTGTGAGTGTTACTTTTTTTCATGAGACATTTATATTACTAGAAGGACAGAGCCTTTTGGCACACAATTGGAGACAAGAAAATTCTCCCAGAATTTAAATTTATAACAAGTACCATGTAAAGTGAATGCTTTGAATATTTTAGTGAACATTCCGGGGAGGCAACTTTGCATTCCAGTTATGTATTTCATATATTAATTTAGAAAGACAGGTAGGTGTGTCATTTATTTAAAATGTCCCTTTAAGTCATTAATTAAAATTACCTCTAAATTAGGATTGCGTATTCTAATTTCATTCCTAAGGATCATGTATTATCCATTTAAACAGCTCTAACAGAAAATCAATCTTCCTTTTCTTCACTCAGAGCAGACCATTTAAATCTAAGTGTAGGATTCATAATAGAAAGTTGAGGACTGAAGGAGTCAAGAGTTAGTAAGTTTCTTTTATTAGGGTTTCTCTTTAAGTAGGATCAAGGCTATTTCATGTATAGGACAATCTTCAAGAAAATGACATAATTTTGTCATAATGCAGTACACTTATTTGGATTCCAGTGTGGCAAGTTTTGCTCTCAATTACCCTAACCTATCTTTCCCTAAAGCTTCATATCACCGGTTTTATCCGCTCCCTCACATGTAATGATGGGAGGATGCAGAAAGCTGCTTTGTTCCAAGGGTGACTGGAGATATTAGATGCAGACCCAAAGTTCCCATGTGGAGGCAGCCCTAACCTTATGCCAAGCATCTCATCTGGCAAGCCTGAAGGCTTATTTTAGTAGGACTGATTCATCCAGCAACAAAAAGTAGCTACTGCATGAAAGGACTTCACCATCACGTAACCTCTTTTTGTGAATTATCCAAACCTAAAAGCAGTTTCTCAATATTTTCGACCACTAAGCAATTACTCCAGTCAATGTACTTACCATCTATCCTTAGTTTCTCAAAAACTTTTTTTCTTTATAACCTTGGTTTCTCCTGCTACAATTATTTTTTCCACCTTTTAACAACAACAACAAAACAAAGCTCTACTGTGGTAGTACTGGTAGTGGTATCAGATCAGCTTTAGTTTAAATCAGAGCTCTGGAAGGTGCTAACACTATGATTTGGGGCTACTAAATTACCCTCAATAAGTCTTAGTTTCCTTATATGTAAAAATGTACATGGTAACAATATATTTCTCATGGGTTCTTTAAATGAGATAATTTGCACAGGACATGAAGCACAGTGTCCCATATATTATTTTCAATTAAAATTGGCAGCTGATTATTTTCAAAGAAGGTTAAAAGCATAGTTTGCCTAGCTTTCACAATTAATCTGTGACATAACTGAGATTTTAAACTCAGGACTGTAGGCCTTAGCAGCACACCAAAGTTTACACATTACAGAGTAATCAATTAGTCCCTGCAGGCAGACTAGCTAGGCTACACTACACAGCAGTGGCGTCTTCACACTCATTTGCACTCAGTAAGCAATTACTTGGTGCCAAGAAATATTTTTTTTTAATTTTTTTTCCATCTATTTATTTTTTTGCATTTTAGGTTTTGTGGTACATGTGAAAAACATGCAAGATTGTTGCATAGGTACACAAGTGGCAGTGTGATTTGCTGCCTTCCTCCCCATCACCTACATCTGACAAATCCCCCATTGCTATCTCTCCCCAACTCCCCACCCCCCACCGTAGCTCCCCTATTTCCCCCCAACTGACCCCAGTGTGTAGTGCTCCCCTCCCTGTGTCCATGTGTTCTCATTGTTCAACCCCTGCCTATGAGTGAGAACATGCAGTGTTTGATCTTCTGCTCTTCTGTCAGTTTGCTGAGAATGATGGTTTCCAGGTTCATCCATGTTCCTACAAAGGACATAAACTCATCGTTTTTGATGGCTGCATAATATTCCATGGTGTATATGTGCCACATTTTCCCCATCCACTCTATCATCGATGGGCATTTGGGTTGGTTCCAGGTCTTTGCTATTGTAAACAGTGCTGCAATGAACATTCATTGCACGTGTCCTTATAGTAGAATGATTTATAATCCTTTGGATATATACCCAGTAATGGGATTGCTGGGTCAAATGGAATTTCTATTTCTAGGTCCTCAAGGAATCGCCACACTGTCTTCCACAATGGTTGAACTAATTTACACTCCCACCAACAGTGTAAAAGTGTTCCTATTTCTCCACATCCTCTCCAGCATCTGTTGTCTCCAGATTTTTTAATGATTACCATTCTAACTGGCATGAGATGGTATCTCAATGTAGTTTTGATTTGCATTTCTCTAATGACCAGTGATGATGAGCATTTTTTCATATGTTTGTTGGCCTCATGTATGTCTTCTTTTGTAAAGTGTCTGTTCATATCCTTTGCCCACTTTTGAATGGCCTTGTTTGTTTTTTTCTTGTAGATCTGTTTTAGTTCTTTGTAAATCTGGATATCAGCCCTTTGTCAGATGGGTAGACTGCAAAAATTTTTTCCCATTCTGTTGGTTGCTGATTCACTCTAATGACTGTTTCTTTTGCCGTGCAGAAGCTGTGGAGTTTGATTAGGCCCCATTTGTCTATTTTGGTTTTTGTTGCCAATGCTTTTGGTGTTTTGGTCATGAAGTCCTTGCCTACGCCTATGTCCTGAATGGTTTTGCCTAGATTTTCTTCTAGGGTTTTTATGGTGTTAGGTCTTATGTTTAAGTCTTTAATCAATCTGGAGTTAATTTTAGTGTAAGGCATCAGGAATGGGTCCAGTTTCTGCTTTCTGCACATGGCTAGCCAGTTTTCCCAACACCATTTATTAAACACGGAATCCTTTCCCCATTGCTATTTTTTTTTTTAGGTTTGTCAAAGATCGGATGGTTGTAGATATGTTGTGTTGCCTCCGAGGCTTCTGTTCTGTTCCATTGGCCTATATATCTGTTTTGGTACCAGTACCATGCTGTTTTGATTACTGCAGCCTTGTAGTACAGTTTGAAGTCCAGTAGTGTGATGCCTCCTGCTTTGTTCTTTTTGGTTAGAATTGACTTGGCTATGCGGGCTCGCTTTTGGTTCCATATGAAGTTTAAGGTAGTTTTTTCCAGTTCTGTGAAGAAGGTCATTCGTAGCTTGATGGGAATAGCATTGAATCTGTAAATTACTTTGGTCAGTATGGCCATTTTCACGATATTGATTCTTCTTAATAACCATGAACATGGAATGTTTCTCCATCTGTTTGTGTCCTCTCTTATTTTGTTGAGCAGTGGCTTGTAGTTCTCCTTGAAGAGGTCCTTTACATTCCTTGTTAGTTGTATTCCTAGGTATTTTATTCTCCTTGTAGCAATTGTGAATGGCAGTTTGTTCTTGATTTGGCTCTCTTTAAGTCTGTTATTGGTGTATAGGAATGCTTGTGATTTTTGCACATTGATTTTGTATCCTGAGACTTTGCTGAACTTGCTTATCAGTTTCAGGAGACTTTGGGCTGAGACGATGGGGTCTTCTAGATATACAATCATGTCATCTGCAAATAGAGACAATTTGACTTCCTCTTTTCCTATTTGAATGCCCTTTATTTCTTTTTCTTGCCTGATTGCTCTGGCTAGAACTTCCAGTACTATATTGAATAGGAGGGGTGAGAGTGGTCATCCTTGTCTAGAGCCAGATTTCAAAGGGAATACTTCCAGTTTTTGTCCATTCAGTATGATATTGGCTGTTGGTTTGTCATAAATAGCTTTTATTATTTTGAGATACGTTTCGTCAATATCTAGTTTATTGAGGGTTTTTAGCATAAAGGGCTGTTGAATTTTGTCAAAGGCCTTCTCTGCATCAATTGAGATAATCATGTGGTTTTTGTCTTTGGGTCTGTTTATGTGGTGAATTACGCTTATAGACTTGCGTATGTTGAACCAGCCTTGCATTCCTGGGATGAAGCCCACTTGATCATGGTGGATGAGCTTTTTGATTTGCTGTTGCAATCGGCTTGCCAGTATTTTATTGAAGATTTTTGCATCTATGTTCATCATGGATATTGGCCAGAAGCTTTCTTTTCTTGTGGAGTCTCTGCGTGGTTTAGGTATCAGGATGATGTTTGTCTCATAAAATGATTTAGGAAGCTTTCCCTCTTTTTGGATTATCTGGAGTAGTTTCAGAAGGAATGGTACCAGCTCCTCTTTGTATGTCTGGTAGAATTCGGCTGTGAACCAATCTGGACCTGGACTTTTTTTAGGTGGTAGGCTCTTAATAGCTGCCTCAACTTCAGACCTTGTTATTGGTCTATTCAAGGTTTCAACTTCTTCCTGATTTAGGCTTGGAAGGAGGCAAGTGTCCAGGAATTTATCCATTTCTTCCAGGCTTACTAGTTTATGTGCATAGAGTTGTTTGTAATAATCTCTGATGATGGTTTGAATTTCTGTGGAACCTGTGGTGATATCCCCTTTATCGTTTTTTATTGCATCCATTTGGTTATTCTCCTTTTTCTTTTTTATTAATCTGGCTAATGGTCTGTCTATTTTGTTGATCTTTTTGAAAAACCAGCTCCTGGATTTATTGCTTTTTTGAAGGGTTTTTTGTGTCTCTATCTCCATCAGTTCTGCTCTGATCTTAGTTATTTCGTGTCTTTTGCTAAGTTTTGAGTTTTTGATCTTGCTCCTCTAGCTCTTTCAATTTTGATGCTAGGGTTTCAATTATAGATCTCTCCTTGCTTCTCATGTGGGCACTTATTGCTATATATTTTCCTCTAGAGACTGCTTTAAATGTGTCCCAGAGATTCTGGTATGTTTTGTCTTCGTTCTCATTGGTTTCTAAGAACATCTTTATTTCTCCCTTCATTTCATTGTTTATCCAGTCAACATTCAAGAGCAAGTTGTTCAGTTTCCATGAAGCTGTGTGGTTCTGAGTTAGTTTCTGCATTCTGAGTTCTAACTCGATTGCACTGTGGCCTGAGAGACTGTTTGTTATGATTTCCGTTCTTTTACATTTGCTGAGGAGTGATTTATTTCCAATTATGTGGTCAATTTTAGAGTAGGTGTGATATGGTGCTGAGAAGAATGTATATTCTGTGGATTTGGGGTGGAGAATTCTGTAAATGTCTATTAGGTTTGCTTGCTCCAGGTCTGAGTTCAGGTCCTGGATATCCTTGTTAATTTTCTGTCTGGTTGATCTGTGTATTGACAATGGGGTGTTAACGTCTCCCACTATTATTGTGTGGGAGTCTAAGCCTCTTTGTAAGTCATTAAGAACTTGCCTTATGTATCTGGGTGCTCCTGTATTGGGTGCATATATATTTAGGATCGTTAGCTCTTCTTGTTGCGTTGATCCTTTTACCATTATGTAATGTCCCTCTTTGTCTCTTATGATCTTTGTTGCTTTAAAGTCTAATTTATCAGAGATGAGAATTGCAACTCCTGCTCTTTTTTTTGCTCTCCATTTGCTTGGTAAATCTTCCTCCATCCCTTTATTTTGAGCCTTTGTGTATCCTTGCATGTGAGATGGGTTTCCTGGATACAGCACACTGATGGGATTTGGCTTTTTATCCAATTTGTCAGTCTGTGTCTTTTCATTGGAGTATTTAGTCCATTTACATTTAGGGATAATATTTTTATGTGTGAATTTGATACTGCCATTTTGATGCTAGCTGGCTGTTTTGTTCACTAGTTGATGCAGATTCTTGATTGTGTTGATGCTCTTTACCATTTGGTATGTTTTTGGAGTGGCTGGTACTGGTTGTTCCTTTATATGTGTAGAGCCTCTTTCAGGAGCTCTTGTAAAGCAGGTCTGGTGGTGATGAAATCTCTGAGTACTTGCTTGTTCGCAAAGGATTTTACTTTTCCTTCACTTATGAAGCTTAGTTTCACTGGCTGGATAGGAGATTCTGGGTTGAAAGTTCTTTTCTTTAAGGATGTTGAATATTGGCCCCCTCTCTCTTCTGGCTCATAGGGTTTCTGCTGAGAGATCTGCAGTGAGTCTGATGGGCTTCCCTTTGTGGGTAACCCGACCTTTCTCTCTGGCCACCCTTAGTATTTTCTCGTTCATTTCAACCCTGGTGAATCTGATGATTATGTGCCTTGGGGTTGCTCTTCTTGATGAATATCTTTGTGGTGTTCTCTGTATTTCCTGGACTTGAATATTGGCCTGCCTTGCTAGGTTGGGGAAGTTTTCCTGGATAATATCCTGAAGAGTATTTTCCAGCTTGGATTCATTCTCTTCGTCGCATTCAGTTACGCCTATCAAACGTAGATTAGGTCTTTTCACATAGTCCCACATTTCTTGGAGACTTTGTTCATTCCTTTTTACCCTTTTTTCTCTATTCTTGCCTTCTCATTTTATTTCATTGAGTTGATCTTCGACCTCTGATATCCTTTCTTCTGCTTGGTCAGTTTGGCTGTTGAAGCTTGTGCATGCTTCGTGAAGTTCTCATGTTGTGTTTTTCAGCTCCATCAATTCACTTATATTCCTCTCTATGTTGTCCATTCTCGTTAGCATTTCATCAAATCTTTTTTCAAGGTTCTTAGTTTCTTTGCATTGTGTTAGAACATGTTCTTTTAGCTCACTGTAGTTTCTTATTACTCACCTTCAGAAGTCTGATTCTATCATTTCATCACACTCCTTCTCCATCCAGCCTTGTTCCCTTGCTGATGAGAAGTCGTGATCCCTTTTAGGAGGAGAGGTGTTCTGGTGTCGGGTGTTTTCATCCTTTTTGCGCTGGTTTCTTCCCATCTTTGTGGGTTTATCCACCTGTTGTCTTTGTAGCTACTTACTTTCAGATTGGGTCTCTGAGTGAACTTCCAGTTTGTGGATGCTGAAGTTACTTCTTTTTCTTAGCTTTCCTTCTAACAGTCTGGCCCCTCTGCTATAGGACTGCTGAGGTCCACTCCAGGCCCTGCTTGCTGGGGGATCACCTGCAGCAGCTGCAGAACAGTAAGGGTTGCTACCAGTTTCCTCTTCTGCTATCTTTGTCCCAGAAGGATGCCTGACAAATGTCAGTCTGTTCTCTCCTTTATGAGGTGACTCTTTAGATATATGGGGGTCAGGGAGCTGCTTAAGCAGACAGTCTGTCCTTTATTGGAGCTCAAGTCCTGAGCTGTGAGCTCCATTGTTCATTCAGAGTTGCTGGGCAGGTACATTTAGGTCTGCTGCAGCAGAACTCATAAACTCCCTTCCCCCCCCCCCGACAGGTGCTCTGTCCCAGGGAGTTAGGGCTTTATTTATGAGTTTCTGTTGTGCTGCTGCCTTTTTTTTTCTTTCAGCGAGGAGGCAGCCTATTCACTGTCTGCCTGCAGAGGCTTTGCTTAGCTGCTGTGGGCTCTGCCCAGCTACCATGTCATCTTCCCTACAGTCCTGTTTATATGGGTGTAGTTAGAACTGCCTTGGCAATGGTGGCCTGCCTCTGTTATGGCGGACTCTCTCTGTAGTGGCAGGTTGCCTAGGCAACGGCGGGTTGCCTCAGCAACGGCGGGCTGCCTCAACAATGGTCAGACTGCCTCCGTAGTGGTGGAGTGTCTCAGTAATGGCGGATGCCCCTCCCCAACAGAGCCAGACTGTCCCGGGTTCAGCTGTGCTTGCTGTGAAACTCTCAGCCCAGAGCGTTTTCAATTACTGTTTTGTTTTGGGTTTTTTTTTGTGGGTGGAGAGAGTGTGGGACTAGCCGAGCCTGATCACCTGGCTCCCTGACTCAGAGTCTTTTTTTGTTGTTGTTGCTGAACAGTGGACTCTCTCCCAGTGTTCCAGTCGCCTGTTGAAAAGGCGCCGGGATCTCCCATGCTGCAACTCACTGAGCCAGCTGAAACAGCGCGCTGAGATTCCTGGTGGTTTTTTTTGCCTAGGAATCTTCTGGCCTGGCTCACTATTTCAGATGAATGGGTGACTCTGCCATCTCAGGGCTCCAATCACCAGCTAAGAGGGCACCCAGACCAGTGTCTTTTGTACGGAGAACTGCTGCACCAGGGCGCGGGCAAAGCAGCCATGTAAGCCGAAACAGCCGGCGGAAACAGCCGAGCTGGTGACCCGTGGGGTTTCTCCACCTGGGAATCTCCTGGTCTGTGGGCAATAAAAATCCATCTGGAAATGCGGCGTCCACTCACCCTCTGCACTTTCACTGGGAGCTGCAATCCTGAGCTGTTCCTAGTCGGCCATTTTCCCCAGATCTCCCAATGTGTGTTTTAAGAGAGATATCGAGAACGAATTTAAATCTGTAGCTCAAGTTAACTAGAAAGACAGTGGTACTATTTGGGGGCATAGAAAAGATGAGGTGAAAGTAGGACTTCTTTGCATGTTTTGCTTGGCATGTTTGATTTCTTAATGATAATTACAAGTTGAAACTTGTGCATGTAAGTCTTTATTTTAGTGGAGGAATTAAAGTGAGAAAGATATTTGATAGTCAGGCAATTGAAGAAGATCACCTAGGAAGACGTGCAAATAAAGAAAATGAAAAACCAAAGGCCAAGGATGATCCAGGAAAGGATCTTGACAAGTATCAAAGAGGAAGAGGGATACCATTAAAAAAGCAGAGAGTACTTCAAGGATAATTATCAACTCCAACTGATGCCAGTAAGAACTCAACTAAGATGAGTACTTTCAAGTCTATAGATGACACATTTCAGGAAGGCAGGACATTTTGACTGTTTATCTCACTACTGTATCTCCAGTGCTTAGAGTAATGCCTGGGGGGGAGGGGAATGATGGCAGAGTGAGATAAGATAGCTGCTGGAGGGAGATAAGGAGTCAACAGAAATTTTAAGATGAGAAAACTAGTCCCATCACAGGTTTAACTTCAATCACCTTTTCCTTCTACAGCCTTTTTTTTTTTTGACATTGTTTCTCTTCAATTTTTATCTACTAATACAGTTGCAATATTTTATTGAGTTTTACTACGAACAGAACCCAGAATTTTTTAAAAGCACACTCATTTTTGCAGTCAAATCATCAAGAATGAGAAAAAGAGACATGCAATGCCTTCACTAAATTTACTGTGAAAATACTGTGACTATTTAGTGAAGGGACTGCATGTCTCTTTTTCTCATCCTTATCCCCCAGTTACTAGCACATTTCCTGGCACATAAAAAATAAGCAGTAACTATTGTTAAAAGGATCATAACTATTTTTCTCCTTTTAAATGGCAATATTGTTCCTTGACCATTGTGAAATTTCTTTGCTTTCTTAATTTTATAGAGAGAAACCCAAGTCTCCTCAGCACTTGGATTTAATATGGGATCAGGACCAGGTGGCAGAAGGTAAGACTTGATGACATGTATAAGCTACCGCATACAATTCAGAAATCCTTCAGACTGTAAGAAGGATAGAAATACCTGGAACTGTGTGAAAGAAGAGGGATGTTTACTTCTCCGATAATGTTTTTTTCTTCCTCTTTTTTTGTTATGAAATATGTAAATTTGCACCAGAGGTTTTCATGTTTTTTTTTGTACAGCATTATTTTCCTCACCTACCTTCAGGGCTGTCCTTCCACTATTAATTAATGTATCATTTGTCAAATGAGGCACTCAGTGGATAAGAACTGTGTGTTTGCTACTGTCATCATCTTCATTATTGTTATTATTGACTTAGAATTTCAATTTATCAAATCTTTATCTTGAGATAGCCTCCTGAAATGTATAAGTGTATTTCTTTCTTTTCTTCTTTCTTTCTTCTTTTTATTTTTATTTCTGGAGACAGAGTTTCACTCTTGCTGCCCAGGTTGGAGTGCAGTGGCAGGATCTTAGCTTACTGCAACCTCCACCTCCCAGGTTCAAGCAATTCTCCTGCCTCAGCCTCCCTTGTAGCTAGGGTTACTGGAGCCTGGCACCACGCACGGCTAATTTCTTATATTTTTAGTAGAGATGGGTTCACCATGTTGGCCAGGTGGGCCAGGCTGGTCTCCAACTCCTGAACTCAGGTGATCCACATGCCTCAACCTCCCAAAGTGCTGGGATTGCAGGTGTGAGCCACTGTGCCCGACCTCTGAAATGTATTTATTAGTCCAGTGACTAGACTGCTTTTGAATTAAGTGAGTGGCAAGTGCACAGCTGGTTCTCCTCCCGCCTCGTCATTCACTACTTTCTGAAGTTTAACTCTTCAGCATTACAGCTGACAATGAGATACTCCCAGTCTCCTGTCCTTATTTTCCTATGACTTTACTTTTCTCATATACAAGAGAATTTCCATTGGTCCTTCCTTCATTTACTCTTTCTCCTTGGATTTCTTCAAAAACAAATATCATCCTTCCAGAGTTTCTCGAGACATATAAACTTGGTAATGGATATCAATAAAATCAATGATAAAGTATTAATACGACAAAAATGCCTTCATACTATCTTATATAAAAGTTGTTTCTCACCTATTTTTAGAGTATGCTAGTTTGTATTTTATTTAATTATGAAAAGAGTCAAGAACACTTTAAATAAAGCAGTTTATTTATAAAAAATTACTGCTAAACAGGAAGTGGAGAGAGAAAAGGAGAGAGGAGTCTGTGATGGTGTTTGTTGGGGGTAAATGCCTTTTAAAATTTAAAAAAAAATCTGTATTCAGTGAGAACCTAAGATCAAATTGTTTCACATTGCTGAAACATGTCCTTATTTCACATTGAATCTCTATATCCTTTCTCTCTTTTACAGCACATCATTTGGGAGGGAAAAATCAATGAGGTAGTTGTTGCTTTCTGAAATTTTATGTCTTAGACACAGGGATTCTTTGGGTCATTGCTATTTTTCACTAATGGAAAATATAATGAAACTGCATAATGGAAAGAACAATCCCAATGAGAGCAGGTTAAATTGTAGCAGAATTTTAAACTTGAAATGTGAGCTATAGAATAAGTAACTAATATAAGTTTCATCTCTGTAAATATAAGAATTTCTTTGTCCAGAATAACACTCAGCTTAAGAAATCTTTCATAATTTAGAATCTTCCTCTGTATTTAAAAAAAAAAAAAAAAAAAACTATTTTAATCATAAATGAAGTTGGCATCCCTGATGGTTCCAAAGCTAGGACACAGAAATTAATAGGAGTCCTAAAACAAAAGTGCGCCCCTGAGGAATTATTATTAAGTGTTATTTGGTATGTGTAAATCCCTGAAAGAACCTAAGAAGTCAGTTTCATTTAGAATATATAAACATGGAAATGACATGAATATTGAATATAAAATTGCTGAATAACAATATCTCAGAACAACTAAAATCTGAGATGTGTTTAATGATGCAAATATGGAAAGTGACATAATGTTCCTCTTTCTTCTAAATGAAAGAATTCACTCTTAATTACACCCAATCAAGAATTTATTCTATGCTACCCTACTCCATTAATAAAACGAGTTAATTTATGTCACATTTTCATATATAATACAGAAAACAACTCAGACTAAATGCAGACATAGTTAGCTAGGCAACACAGTGCTCAGAATATGGAGACAGAAAGTTGAAGAACCATGGATACAAAGAGAGAGAAGCCTTCTTAAACCAGTAAGAAATTTTAAAATATACTCTTGGAGGAGAAAAACTGATTCCCAACATATATAAAATTAGAGAAAAGTATTTCAACACACTGAAAAAGTTAACCACATATATTACTTACCTATGGCTACATTAAAAATGACCCCCAAATTCAGCAAATTAAGATATTTATTATCACAAAGTTTCTGTGACTCAGTGATTGAATAATGCCTTAGCTGAATGGTTCAAGATCAGTGTTTCTCGTGAGGTACAGTTAAGATATCAGTCGAACTAAAGTCATTAGAAGGTTTGATCAGGACTGGAAAATCTGCTTATAGCATGGCTCACTTGTTGCCAGAAGGTCTAAAAGATCTCAGTTCCTTGCTGGCTGTTGACAGGAGGCCTCAGGTCTTGGCTTGGACCTCACAGGACTATGTGAGTGTTCTCATGGCATCAGATATAGCTCCTCTTACTAGAGAAAAAACAAGTTCCAAGCCACAGTGTCTTTTATGATCCAGTCTCTAAAGTCATATATAATGACTTCTGTTATATTCTGTTGGTCAAACATACCAATCCTATTAATATGTGACAGGGAACTACATAAAAACCTAAAAATAGGGTTCATTATAGCCCTCTCACACAATCTGGTGATCACACACAGGGTTTGTAACTCATTTTCTCCTTCGTAGGAGACACCTGAAGTGGTGCAGACACAAAGCAGAGCCTTCTGTAAATATGCTGAGTAGTTTTCTAGCTTGGAAGTAACAAGAAAAGATTTCACCTATGGTTGCTCTCAGCAGGCTATTATTGATCTGCCTAGATTGATTATTGAAAATCCCAGAATTTATCAATTGACAGATGCACACATGGCTAGAAAGTGGAAAGTAACATGTAACCTCCCTACCCTTGCATGATTCACCAAGCATAAACCTAGGAGAGTCTAAACTTACACATCTGTTCCACAGGTATTGTTCGTGTTTAACTATTAATCCAAAAGTTAAATGTGTTATACTGCAGGAAAAGAGGCCATTAAAAATCTGCATCTTATAATTTTGGAGACCCCTCTAGAAAAGAATGCTGAATCTGTGCCTAATTTTTGCTTGTATCATTTGGTAAGTGTTATAGGTTGAACTGTATACAGCAAAAGTAAAAGTTGGGGTCCTGTCTCTCAGTACCACAGAATACAAACTTCTTATTCGAAAATAGAGTTTAAAGACATAAACAGTTAAAGTCATACTGGAGTAGAGGGGGCCCCTACTTCAATATGAGTGGTGTCCTTTTTAAAAAATGGTATGAAGACGTAGCGGGAGAATATCATGTGACAAGGGAGGCAGGCATTGAAGTTATTCATCTGCAAACTAAAGAACATCAAGGATTACCAGCTACACCAGAAACTAAGAGAAAGGTGTAAAAGAAATTTTCCCTAGAATATTACTTAGAGCATAGCCCTACAGAAACATGATTCCAGACTTCTGGCCTCCATTTGTAAGAGATACATTCCTCTTATTCTAACCCACCCAATCTGTGGTACTTTATTAAATGAAACAACAAGCATTAGCAAATTTCGGTGTGAGGGATTTATGATGTGCCTGAGTCTTCTTGGACAAATCAACATTCTGTGCAATGCAGATTAGTGGCAGTAGTAAAATTGGCATTCAGAACCACAAATTATAATGACTAAAGCATTTGGGGGAAAAAAGGAAGTCAGGAAAAGCAGGATAATAATTTAATAATGAAATGACTTTCTACATATTCTTGATATAAAGAGATAAGAGCTTTGGGGTAGATTACGGAGAACTATCTTCTTGATTAATTGTAAAAATTACACTTAAACCCAAGGAAATGGAGTAAGAGGATGGACAGAGCGGACTAAGCAACGGGGAAGTTGACTAAAAGTACTATTTCTAGAGATTACGGCAGCACTGGTAAAAATTAAATTCCTAAAGGAGGAATCTAGAATAAAAATGTTATTTTCTCCACTTAAATGGATTGTTAGGAAGAAAATTAAAAATTAATCTCATCACCCTACAGTATGAGGTGTAGATCCCATATATATGCTCATTAAATGAATGATTACTTTTCCATATACAATATAAATTCAAGCATCGTCAAATATGTGTGGTCTTTATAAAGCATTGAGATAAGGTATTCATCAAATTTTTATAAATAGTGTTAAGAGATAAACTTTGGCAAATTAAAATTTCAAAGAATGTATCTGAGCTGATAATGATTCATGAATGAGGCAGCTCCAGACTGCAAGAGAACAGGGTCTCAAGTAAAAGGGCACAAGGGGAAGGCTCCTATAGGGTGAAGTGGAAGCCAAGCAGGAAAATAATTTGACTGGTTGAAGTTTGAGCAATTGATTTTTTTGAATTATCCCATTAAGAAGTTTAAAACATTATAAGTAATACCTACCTTGTGATTGACTGAGCTTAAGTTTTATTTTCATGCAGGAACCCAGGGTGTTGGAGCTGTCTCAGTCTAATGGCCTCTCATTTCACAACTTTAACAATAAATATTGGAGAAATGTGCATTCTAAGTGGCTTTCTTTTTTAATTCTGTTGCTCAGAGTGGGAAGTGATTGATTATTGCTTTAAGGTTAACTATGTAAAAAAAATAAATAAAGAAAGGAAAACTAAATGGATAGTGAATAAGCTATTACTAATGTGACTCTCCACGAATAAAATTCTATGAAAGTTAGAAATTATGATGCGAAGTGAATGAAGATTTAGTGAAGTAGAACATCAGAGGAATTGACAGATCACTTCTAAGAGAAATCGTTTCATGTTAGAATAATTTAATGCAGTTATATTTATTTGTTACTAATTTTCTTTGTTACTAATTTTAGTATAAATTCATTAAAATTCCACTAATATTCTAAAGTGCATGGGAAGGATGGATTCATTCCTCATAGCATTTTAGTAGTAAGAGTAATATTGTTTTGTCATCCTTGTCACAGAACACTTATGAAATCAGACTTCCATTATGTTGCACTATTTATTTATTGAATGCTTACTAAATAACTAAGTTTATGCACAGTCGATGTCACTATTACACTAAATATTAAAAGGAATATAACTCTAAATAAATTATAAACTATATATCATATTCTCTTATGCCCAATGGCCTCCAGAGGATTGTATTTATATCTTTTGTTAATGATAAAGATGATGACCCTATACAAAGGGAAAGAGACAACTTGTCTATTATCTATATTCAGAGAGAATACAGTTATTGTAATCAAATGGGAGACAAAAATGGCACCCTCATTCTATTATTTTTATTTTTAGCTGTAAGCAATTTTCAAATTACCAAATCTTTCAAGAGATATAAGAAGTAATTTGGAATTTGTCAAAAAAATTTTTATTCATTTAACAAGAATTCAATTTAACCAACAAATCATTGGTGAATAATACCAGAAACTTAACTAATTTGGTACTCTACAATTGCATAAATGCTTCAGTGTATCAAATCCTTTAAGATGAGGAAATTTAAGCAATTGAATAGTTTGAATTAAAATACTTACTTTGGGATAAGCAATTTAAAATGACTGTTGCTTCTGAAGGCTGTCAGTCTAATTTTCAGCAATTGTAATATATTATTTCTACATACATATTTTATTATTAACATGGAAGTAAAATCCATCCCCTCTTTTAAATATAAGACAGAGTTGCACTAAAAGACATCCTGGTGAAAAGCCATTTTGACATGAGACAAAAAAATAGAAATATAAATAATCACAGGGAAAAATTCTTGGTTTAAGTGTATCTATCAAAACCATAATACTTGTTGACTAGGTACTCAGTTTATTATAAAACTTTATGATTAATGCATAATTGGTCATCAATAAATCCTTACTCTTTCCCCTACCCATTTCATCTTCATTACACTAATTAACGTAAGATTTTTACATTAACCTTGCACCTTTGTATTATACTGCCTATAATCATTAAAATTCAGAATTATTGTTTTTTATTGATACCTAACGTATGTGCCTGTTTGGGGAGTAGATGTGATAATTTATACATTGATACAATGTACAAAGATCCAATCAGGGAAATTAGGATATTTATTGCCTTAAATATTTAAAATCAACAATTTTTATTTCCAAAGTATTTTCTCACTTCACTGCGATTAAGATTTCCTGATGAAAGAACAAAAATCAAAGTAGTTATATCCTGAGTGGACATCAACTCCATCACAAGAAAAGCAGCAATTTCCAAGAGAACTACTTGATCAGAAGCTTTTGAACTGATTCAGCTGCACTGCAGCAAGCCCTGACCTTGAATCAAGGTTAAGGAATCCACTAATCAAGGCCAGCTCTGGCAGTTTTTTCCACACTATCACTGGCAAATGTTTTTCAAATCAGAATTTTTCATAAAAAGCCATGAAAGGTATAAGCCCATCACATCTTGTATCTACTTATTTTCTTAAGGATTTTGTTTTTTATGCAAGAGTTATAATCAAATTTTAATATGAAAAAATATATAAATCTAATATGCAATATAAGTAAATCTATATTTGCATGCGTGTATGTGTGTGCGTAACTACACATGACTAAAACTTTTTCTTGTTGAGTTTGCTGTTGTAATCTTCATAATGATTGGAAAGCTGGTATACAATTTATCAGAAAGTGATAATGCCAGAAGGGATTTCTTACGTAATTTTCACTGGATTCTGGCAGAGGCTGTCCAAGGAATTATTTAGAACGTTTAATACCTTGCTTAAACCACTTTACGAAGGCACTCCATCATTTGATTGTGGAATTGTCAAAGCCAAATAAAAATATAGCAATGAATCTCTATGCAAAATGATTTATTTTGGAGTGTATGTAAAAACAGAATTGCAATTCAAGAATATGCATAGACCTGGGTAGTTTTTGGCATGTCTGAAAAACAAAGAAAAGCTTGGGGGTTTTATCAGAAAACTTAATGTTACATATTGTCTTGAAAACTCATTGGGATGCACAAAGTTTTGGGGAGCTGGCAAGCTCTGACTGATGAGTGATAGTGATAGGTAAAACAAATCTCAGACTAAGGGCAGTTTGTTTCAGCAGTTACTAGGTAAAACTGGTCTTAAGATTATAGTAGGTGGGCAAAAGGAGCTCTGTGTCCTGAGTGTGCCACCTGCTCTATCTCTCAATTCTAATTTAGTTGGGTATGTCAAGATCACTCTAAAGTATACAATCAATTCTCATAGAATCCAACATCTGTTGGACTTAAATATCCATTTTAAGACATACTTATTGACATCTTTGTCAGGGACTGGAATACGCACTCTGCTGATACATGGATATAAACACATAGCCCCAGCTTCCAAGTACCAAAATAACCCATAGATAAGCCACCATTTACAATATTTAGTGAGAATCCCCATGGAAGGTAAGTATAGACAAGGTGTACAAATTCTGGCAACATTGTCAACTTAGCGGAATAGAAATTGTTTTTGAAGCAATACATGAGCTTATTTTTTTGTAAATGAATGATGTTTTGCTAAGAACACACACAAAAAAGACATCTCTAGCAGGAATAGCTATAAGAGCAAATATCAAAAGACCTGGGTAAAGGTGGCATGTTTGAAGGCTAAAACTAGTCAGTATTCCTGAAATGCAAATAGCAAACTTATAGAAGCAAAAGCTGAAACAGGATATGAAGGAGGTTCTTGATCTTAAATAGCATTGGATTTTATGCCAAAAAATTTAAATTTGATTTTGTAGATAATGAAGAGTCACTGAGGAATTTTGAAAAAGATAAAATCGAGGTAAAAACACCATTCACAGGATGACAAAAGTCCAAAAAAGGAGAGCACAAAACACAATCTAAGATAACAGAGAGGAATAAGGAATTTCAGTTACTGTTGAAGCAATCACATGAAAATAATTAGAGAGATGGAAGAGGCTGCAATGATTTTCAAGCTTCTAGCTTTGTGGTACTTGGTGAATTGGGTGCTGCTATTCATCCACACAGAAAATAAGAGAGGAAAAAACTAAATTCTAATTCTAAACATGTTACATCTGAGGTAACTGATGGGACTGATAAAAATTCCAAAGCATAGTTAGGCATAAAATGCTATGCTGCTTGGAAGAGAGGAAAAAGATGTATTGATTAGAGATATAGAAGCTATTGGTGTATATATCATAATTAACTCCACAGGTTTAAATTTACTAGTAATTTGACTCTATCAATAAATGTTCTTATATACTACATGAAATATAAAGTTTATATACATAAAATGTGCACAAATATGAATGTAAAACCTAAATAGACATCACAATAAATTTTACAATATAGTGTCTATTAGTATATCATTCATCTAACCCATGGCATCTCACACACTATCCCTTCCTCAACACAAGCAAAGTCAGAAATAGTTCATATTTAAGCCCTTCCCAGACTTTAATAGTTATTCATTACTGTAGTAATGAATGCACAGTAGTTATGTACATGTAGAACATTCTTATGTAATTACACTCAACAAAATATGACTATTTCTAGAGTTCATCAAGAGAAAAATGGCTGTCAGCCTGGACATCACAGGGAGACCATTATAATGGTCTTTATAATTAGAAGCACGGTCATACAGTTAAGACGGTAACATAGGTATTGCAAGGAGAGCTGAGAGGAAAAGCCATTTCTATGGGTAAGAAGAAGGAAATGTGTAGTCAGTTGAATATGATAGTAGTGGAGTGATTATCTCACTGTTTTTTATGGATGAGAAAACTGAAGCACAGAGAGGAGAAAAGTTCAGTCCAGCACTTACACAACAGTAAATGCTGTTCAGTGACAATCTGGGTTCAAATCCATGCTGGAATCCTCTAGGAGTGAGGCTCTTACTAAATTTTAATACACTCTACTGGTTCCATGAAGTAGTATCATACATATGTATCATAACAAATTTATCACAAATGAAAAGGCTTAATTTACTTATGAGTTCAAATTGATAAACCTACACAGATGTGGTCCAGAAGTATACTTTTTAATTTTGGCAGATGAATGTAAGCCCAATAAAATAGGTAGGGACTTTTATGTCTACTAAGCTTTTGCTGCATCCACAGCAACTAAAACTTATAGCATTTAGTAGACTCTTGAAAAACAACTTATTTAACAAATGAATAAACATCCTAATGATGCCTTAATTATCTAAAATATAGAGGAATAATATATTTTAATTGAGAATATATATTGGTAAACATAAGGTTTTTCTTTAAAAACATTACTGCATAGAAAATTTGTTCAATTTTAAGAAGAGTTAGAGAACAAAAAAAAGTTGATTTAAGATATGCCTAAATACCAGTAAAAGAAGCCAATTTATTATTTTAATATATGGGCATGATTTCTAATCCTTTTTTAAAAGCAATATTTCTACTATTATAGTGATACATATTTTTGAAGCAAATGTGTGAAATAAAAGAATGCATAAACGCATTCTATAGGATCTGTCATGCCATCATCCAGGGATAACTACTGTTGAACATTCAGTGTCTCTATCCAGTATATCCTCTATTTACATGATTGCATTTCAATGAACAAATTAGACTTACACCATATATATAGTTTTA
The DNA here is from genome assembly GCF_009761245.1 of Sapajus apella. Taxonomy (NCBI): domain Eukaryota; kingdom Metazoa; phylum Chordata; class Mammalia; order Primates; family Cebidae; genus Sapajus; species Sapajus apella. Next base: position 43,549,370 of record NW_022436942.1, read on the forward strand.
TTATATTATTTCTAGTATATTATCAAAATTTCCCATGCCATTAAATATTTGCAAACTCTGATTTTGGGACACATTGCATTCCATTCTCAAATATACCACAATATTTCTGACTTTTATAATTTCTAGTATTTTATTTTAAGGATTTTTGTAAATAATGCTGTAGAGATATTTTTACATGTAAATATTTGTTCATACTTCCAATTATATCCAAGAATAAATTTGTAGATGTGGTGTCTATCATTATTTTTAAATTGAAATGACTGTCAACTCACTAATAATGATATGTAGATTTTTGTATTTTAACAATTGCCTGTCTCCCTCAAATGTTCTTTTATTTGTTCTTCTTCAATCAGTAAGGCAATTACAGTTATATTAGAACAAGTTGGTATAATAGGCATTAATGCTTAATAAAAATTGAATGAATTAACATTATTAATTATGATTAAATGTTATTTTTCTGTTAACAAGTTTAATTTTTAATAACTGTATACATTTATTTTAATCGTTTTTATTAAATTAATTAGGCCTAAGTTTTGATCCACACCCAAATTTTACAACCGTATAGGCTTGCAAAATCAAGAGTTCTTAATCTAAAATCTATGAAAAGCCAGATAGCTTCCCAGATAGATGGCAGAGATGGAAATTTAAAGAGATTCTGCAAGAACAAATTCAGTTTTAAATTTGTGTGTAAAATTCAATTGACTATTCATATCTTAAAGTTCTTTAAAAGTAACTCTTTCATTCATGTTTATTACTCTTGCAATCATGATAAAATCAGACAAGATTCATCTTAATAAATATTGCGTTCCCTACAGGCACATGCATTTTATTTTAGAAGTATGTAAGTCATATTTTTTGGCAGGAAAATTAAAGCTTGTTCTGCAAAACTCATTTGATATGTAAAGTATTATTTTCTATTCCATTTGCCTGGCTTGTTACCTCTTCAATTGTGTGAATGATTTTGAGAACTTTTTATATGCACAATTTAATATTGACCCATTAGTCATCGACCATTGAACACTTTAATCTGATATGTACATTACTGAGTGTGAATAAGTAACCCTCAACTATAAAGACTGAGGGCATTTTGTAGCAAGGACAAGAAAGAGAAAACATGATTTTTTTGAGACAATATATGTTATAAACCTGACTAAATTCAGCTAAACAAGTTATTTTAAAACAAGTAGAAATAATAAAAACATCACCACTTTTTATTTTCTGAAAAACTATACTTTAAATGTTACCGTATTGCTGAATTCTACAGAAGTTTCTAAAGTGTGCTGTAAAGACTATTATCGCAGAGATATAGCAATTAATACATTAATATTAAGAAAAAAAACAGGAAGAGATCATGTGAAGTTCTAACACAAAATAATTTGGAGAAATTTGTTAGACAGGACTAGATATGTTTAATTGTCACCGTTTTGGTTATGTAGGTTATTTCTTTTTCTCATTGTTAATATTATGTTCATGAATACCAGAAACAATATAATATGCACTAAATTAGTATAAGCTGTTGTTATTTTTAGCAGTTGGGCTCCTAAATTTCTCTTCAATTTAGGTAGATTGTCCATTCAGATTTTTGCACTCCCTTTAGAATTGCTGATAATTTTTTAAAAAGAAAAAAAAAATTAACATTCATTGACTGCCAGGCAATTTTCTAAAAGTTTTGCTTACAGAAGTAAGGTACTGATTTATTGAATTGTTACAACAACCTCAGTGAGGCAGAAATGATTATCCTCACATTGGAGATGCAAAAACAGAGCTTCAAATGGGTTAAGTAATCCTTCCCTAGTAAATGACATAGTTGGATTCAAGGCAAACTTTGGAGCCCCAGACTTGTGCACCAGGATAAGGAATTTTGAGTTACTCTGATTGAAACAGAAAGCCAGTGAATAAGCACGACATTGCCACTTTAAGCACGACATTGATTCAACTTGATTTATGTGACTCTTTTGTGTCATTCATTCATGGTGGTCACCATGTGGCAGAAATGCATGCCAATGACAGTATGGGGAATTGTGTTTGTTAGAGTTGGAAGAGAAGCCTTCATTAAAATATCCTTGTCTCCACCTACATAATGTCTAACACTTCTGCAAGATGTTGGATTTTCAATTACCATTCAAACTTCATAGCAATAAAACTTGAACAACTGTCTTTCTTTATATACATATATTTTTTTCGCTTAAAAATGCACCTCAAACATGAGTTAATCTGAATGACTTTAAAATATAATAAGAAGTGTAGTAAATGTGTAAGTTACTCCTGGGGTATTTTTTTTTAGCAAACTATAAGTATTTTATGTGATTACAGAATATTTTTTGTTTTGTTTTTAAAAATCTGCTTTTAAAGACGGAATTAATAACTGATAGAAGTGATTAGAATAAAGGTAAGACTCACAGATTCCTGAGGATTTTATTAAATCTCTACAGCCCTCTACATATATTTTAGTTTTTTTTTCTTAATCCTCAGCATGCAAGTGGGAATTATTGGAACACAAAATGAAGGATTGTCCTCTGGGCATCTACAATCTCTGCAAAACTGCTAGAAAGAGTTGCTTTGGATTAGTTTTCTTGTAGAGGTCTTCCCTGAGATGGTGGTTAGAGGTATGAAACAATGTTTCATTTTAATGCCAAAGAGGAGAAGTTAAGTGACTTGCCCAAGGTCATCAATTGCCACTAAAATAATAGAGAAAAAATTTCCACCTTTTTATGTGTTGCTCTTTCATTCATTAGATCAATGATTTATATTCTCTGCCTGCAAAACTGTAAAAAGCATAAATAAGCCTCCTGCTAGGCAACTGAAATGTTCACTTTTCAGGTGATTTTTCCCAGTTGGATTTTGGCAAGCTATCCAGTGTGGTACACTAGAAAGAACACAGGATTATCTCAATTTATCCAAATAATCTCAGCTACCACTTACAGTCATATGGCTGCCCCCTTCCCCCACCTCCCGCCCCCACATTTGCAGTTGAATGTAGCCACCTGTCTAACTTTTAGTCAGGAGACTAGTAGTGAAAGTTAAATGTGCCACTTTCAGGACTAAACTGTGAAACCTTTCCTGGTATCATTCATGGTCTTTCCTTATGCACTTGGTTGATAGAGACAAACTATGGAACTGTCAAATGTATGTACAGATGATGGAAACATAGAAAAAGTAACCGAGATAGCGGTAAAGTTCCCCTCAGTTTGAAAAACTTCAGACAGATTTACTCAGTCTTCTTCCTAACTAAAGCTTCCAACTTCTTTCCTTAGGGTGTTTAAAAAATTTGCAATTACTAATTCCTTCTCTGCCCCTTTGAGATGCAATTTTTCTACAACCCAGGAATGCAATCAAAAACCTGAGAGCTATCCCTCTGAAATGCAATCATCAAGATAGAACCTCTACCTCTAAGGGAAAGTAGGAGTCTAGCTTCAGTAAGCACAAATAGCAAATGCAAATGGTTTAATCACATTGACCACACTGATACCTCCAGCACTCCCCCACTAGCTCATCAGAGTGCTTACTCTTCTCTCCTTTTATTTCAATGGCTTTGAATTTATTCTCCTTCTCTGACTGCAATAATCTTGACACTTACTGCTATAGTCTTAAATAAAGTCTTTCTTGTTGGTTTGGTAGGTTGAGTGTAATCTTTGACAGAAGTAGCCCAAGTCACTATAGCATCTTGTTGATTTTTTTTCATATTCACTGTAAAAGTTCCAGACTTATCATAAATTTAAAAAATCAATTTTATTATTTGAGTTATTAAGGAATTTGGGATTGGTCAGTAGAACAATTAACTGTACCTTAATATAATCCCGACAACAAACACTCCCTGCCCCCCGGAACTTCTATGTTTTTTTGTTTTGTTTTGTTTTTGAGACAGAGTCTTGTACTGTCAACCAGGCTGGAGTGCAGTGGTGTGATCTTGGCTCACTGCAGTCTCCGACTCCCAGATTCAAGCATTTCTTCTGTCTCAGCCTCCTGAGTAGCTGGGATTATAGGCACATGCCACCACACTGGGCTAATTTTTGTATTTTAATAAAGACGGGTTTCACCATGTTGGTCAGGCTGGTCTCAAATTCCTGACCTCTTGATATCCACCAGCCTCAGCCTCCCAAAGGGCTGGAATTATGGGTATGAACCACCCCTCCTGTCCCCTTCTTTCTTATTCATCATTGTTTCTTTATAATCTTTGAGAACACAGAAGAAGTCGAGGAAAAACAAATCTAACTGGAAAGCGTCAGGAAAATCTCCAAAAAGGTAACATTGATATGAAAACTTAGTGAGAAGAAATTTTTCAAGAGCTGATGTCTTTAAAGAGTGATAAGCACATGCAAACCCAAGACCGTAGAGGTAACCAAGAGATGTTATAGCTCCAAGCTATAATTAGGTCACATAAAAGCAAAGAGTTTGGATTGATGCCAGATCAGTAAATATGGACTAAATACCAATTCCTGAATCTCTTTGTTACTGGTGATGAATTTTAAACTTAGCCAGGATAGTAGGTTTTTACTGGACTAAGAATGATAGGGAAAAAGCTAAGATTCAGAGGACACAGAAATCAAAGAACTGAACAAATCCAGGAAGCTAGTGGGGAACTTAATTCAAAAAGCTGAGGAAATAGCTAGACAGAAGCATATATCAAAATCAAGAATATGGAACCAGGAATATATTGATCATAGTTATTAGCCAGAAAAATGTAGATGGTTATTGCAATAGCACAGGAGAAAAAAAATAAGTACCTAAATGTGTGGCATTATTGTAGAGGGAAAGAACCAGATAAAAGAAATGCAATCCACAGAATTCTGTAATTGACAGACTTAGAGAGAATATAAAGAGGAAAATCCACTGGGCCTCAGGTTAATGGCTTCTGGCTGAGGCAATTGATAGATAATGTAGTCATTCACTGAAATTGAATAAAAAGGATTTTATTGACAGATTTAGTTAAAAGTAACAGGATCATTTAGGATAAGATAAATTTTGAAATCTTTATGAAATATCCAGGCTGAAATTCAAGTTTTAGACTAATTAAGAAAATGAAAGATGCACCCTGACAAGAGTTGAAGTGTTTGGCATGTTGCTGATTTTGAAGTAGGTGTGACAGAGCCCACAGGGGGTTATAAATGAAGTCATGACTTGCAAATAAGTCAACGAAAGTATAAAAGCAAAAAACTCTCACTCAAAACATGGGAAAGGACTGATGGCTGAAAGACCTTGTAAGAGTTCACAGCAATTTGTTTCAGATAAGAATAAGTCGAAAAACTCCATGGAAAGGTGTGCAATGACACCCACTTGCAGTTTACCCCTTGGCTAATAGAATAAGGAAGTGAGACTTCAGAGAATGCCCGGTTTACTGCCAAAATCTATCCTCAATTAAGTTAAACTTTGATTTAGCTTAAGTTAAAAAAAATAATAATAACAAATATAATATGCAAGTAGGGTGCATCAGATTATCTACTGATTCTTGGAATAAATATCAGACAATATTTATTTATCAGACAGATTTTGAGTGGCTGGCATTTTTGATTGACTTGGATTGGAAAGTAAGAATTTAAACTTAAGAATAGCTGGCAACAGAGCATCAGCTATCTGAGTCACAAAAAGATCATCAGCAATCAGTACAAAACTTATCGTCCATACTTGAAGATGTAGTAGGAGTTAGCATATGGTATAGTGACAGAGCCCACAGTGGATTATAAATAAAGTCATGAGTTGCAAATAAGTCAATGACAGAGTAAAAGCGTGATTTCTTAATATGTAGCGAGGTGCTTAATATGAGTGAGGTGCTCCTGAAACAGTGTGTGCTTTGTTTCAGTTAAGCTTGTTAAGCAATAGTGACACTTTTAGATTTTTCTCACATAATAAATGAATTTATTTTTACCAAAATTAAAAAACAGTTTATTTCCCTAAGTATTCTAAAATTTAAAATCATCTCAAGGAGATTATCAAACAATCAGCTCTATATAAAATTTTGCCTGTCTTCTTTTACTAGACCTATTATAGACTTCTAATTAAATAAATATGTTTTGGGCATTTTCCTACTATTAAAAAGCAATTAACACCTTGAGATTGAGAACTGCATGTAAACTGTTAGATTCTCAAGTATTATGTTTTAGGATAATAGAACACAAATTTGATCTTACAGAGTTGTGCATAACTTGATTAAAGTTTCTAATTGAAAAAAATGGTAGTAATGTTTTAGAGGTTTCATTGTCACAGTATCTCCAGTCAATAGATAACTGCATTCTGTTATTTCATTTTTTGGTTTTTGTCATTATCATTAATTTTCATTTATATGAAAATTTTAAAAACAGGGCAAAAAGTAAAGTGTATTTATACACTTTATTATATTATTGTATAATAATAACAAATATTATTTCCTCTTGACTCTACAGTAAAATGTTTTGTAAGGTGTTGTTTACTTTTGAAATTAGTCATACTGTCATGAACTCAGGAGAGTATTATGATGTCACTTTATTAAAGAACAATGTACTTACATCTTAGCTAATTTTTTTTTTAAATACAGCTATTGTTAGACATCTAATAACACTTTATTGGCATCAGGATGATGTTTAGAGCCCAACTTCTGAACACAGCTAAATTAGTTTCAAATTCAATTTTTGCCACTTACTTGTATGTGACCTTGGTCAGGCTATAAAATTCTCAAAGCCTCAGTTTATTCTTCTTTAAAATTAATAGAATAATATTACCAACCACACCCAACTTATGTGGGGGTTATATTAAATATGTACAGTGTTTACTAAATGTACATTATCTTTTAATAAATAATTACAACTTTTTACCAGAACATCAGTATAACAAGACAGGAGTGAGGGGAAGTGGTGTATATTAAAGTATCATGGAGAATATTTTATCCTAAATAATAAGGCCTTATCTGTAACATCCATTATTGACTGAATCATGACCACAGAATTTTGTTATTAGTCATGAAGTTCTGCTCACATTGTGCATGTGGGTAACACTCTATTCCACATGTTTTACACTTCTTTGTAAGTCATATAGTAAGCATCCACTTTACTGGGATGTGTTCATATGAAGTTCATGAATTCCAAAAAGAGAAACACATTCAACAATAACAGCATTTTTTTTTTTTTTGCTTTCTAAAATTAGCTATAGAGAATATAATGGGAATCTCTGAAGAGATTGAGCTGTGAAGTTTGTGCCATAACAAATGAGGAAAGGAACAGAGTAGGAGAATGTTACGGGCTGAATTGTGTCCACTCAAATTTATATGTAGAAGACTTAACCCCCACTACCTCAGAATCTAACCATATTTAGGGATAGGTCTTTGAAGAGGTAATAAATTTAAAATTAAGTCCTTAGGGTACGTCCTAAATCAATATGACTGGTGTTCTTATTTTAAAAAAATTGGACACAGACATGTGTGGACACAGTGAAAAGACGATGTAAAGACAGAAGGAGAAGAGAATCATCCCTAAGATAAGGTGACAGGCTTCAGAAGAAGAAATCAATACTGACACCTTGATCTGGAACTTCTATCCTTCGGAATGATGGAAGTGAGAAAATAAATATTTGTTGTTTGAGCTACTTAGCCTATGGTACTTTGGCCTCCCTAGCTAACTAACAGAGAGATGTCCCACTTCTTCCAAGGTCATCTTGGATCATCATCTCCTCCTTCCTGCCAAGGTGACACTTATGTAGTCTCCCAGTACTAGGTCTTCAAAAGACTACTTATGATATAAAGACACACACCTGATCTCCTTGGGGTTCTTATTTAAAATCATCTCTACATTTTGTTGGAACTCATCATTACTTATTCCCAACTCTTGGAAATTCTTCTGTAATAATCCTCATTATTTCTCAGGAAAAGTAGAAGCGTTTGACCAGCAGTTGTTGGTACAAGAAACTATGGGAGTTGACCTGTAGGTTGACATTCTCAGATCAGCACATGGGTCAACACATAGGTTGACCTCCTCAGATACGTTGAAGTTACTCATGAACACTAAATAATCAATCACGTGGCAGCTGAATGTTTCAGTTACTAATGGACATTTAAGAACTTTAATAAATCAAGATAAGTTAGTAAAATATTAATATCTGCTTGTTCTTCCTTTTCTTCTTTTTCTTCTCTGACATCTTTACTGCCTTCTGTCAAAGTAGGTAGCCAGGATTTGGAAGTCCAGGCATTTGAGAGAAGGTGAAAAACTTCATAAGTAGAATGATATCATAAATACTTTCTGTCTTTTGAAAAAAAAAAAAAAAGAGTTTTCACAGAGAGCTAAACCAGGTCAACAAGACTGCTGACACAGTTTCAAATATGAAGTTCACAACAAGGGTGACCATTCGCTAATTCATTCTGCCTGATTGCAGTAAGCAAGTCAGCTCAATATTCTGGGCCCTGTGCCAATGGAAAAGATCATATTAGTTGACACAGACAGGATTTGAAGACAGAGTATTTTTTAGAAGCAAAGAGGCAGGGAAAATGGATTATGAAATGGAAGATTGAATTCTAAGTTCCATAAGCAATGGACACCAAGCACTGCTCTATGCTGGACCTGGGGAAGATAATCTTTTTAGGGATGGTTGTGTAATATATCTTGAAAGGTTCTCTCTGTTACAGATAGAAAAATTATTCCAGTCTTAAACAGAAAGATTAGTTATTGTCTTATATGATTAAAAAATCAGAAGTTATTTGATCAGCAGTAGAAATAATGTTTTAGGGTTTAGTTTCCTATTATCTATCACTCAACTCTCCTAACCATAATATCAGTGCTATTCTACAGCATGTTCTCCCCTCTTGGTTTAAAAACAACTTAAGCAGCTCAAAACTATACATGCTCTAAATTTCATGTTTTTTAAGAAAATGTGAGATTATCCTATCCAAGACCACCCCCTCCACCATAAGTTTTCATTCATCTTATTGGCCCTGCATGCGTCATATGTTCATCTATGAATCCATTACTGCAGCCAGAGTAATGTGCTGTGCTGATTGGCCAGATCTACGTAATATATGCTTCCATGTCTTCACAATAAAATCAGCTTTATCCAAACCACATGGAATGAAATTGAAAGAGATGGCAGTTTTCAAGAACAAAATGTACACCATAAATATATACACCCACTAGGTACTCACAAAAATTTTTAAAATATTGAAGAGAGAAATAATAAATAGGTTCTGGGTGCAAAAAAAAAATATATATATATATACATGTATATACACGTATATATATATATATGTGTGTATATATATATA